>NC_142928.1:58883582-59106082 GCF_046866305.1 Octopus bimaculoides
GAAACACACAAGACAATTTGACCATTTAAAAGAAATGAACTCAAATATATAAACCTTCCTTTTTGAGATTGAAATTGAATACAAAATTTAAGTGAATGTGACCTGAAAGATTACATTAAATGAAACAATTATATTGTAAAAGGCAAATTGTATTAAAGAAATATGTCTATAGCATTCATTAAAGAAATATTATGTCTCCAGAATAGGAGTTAAATCAAAAATTTATTGTAACACCTTGATGGAGTGCAGCAAAAAATACAAATACAATTTATTTATTAAAGGAACACTAACATACAGTACAAAAGACAGAATTATACATTCAAAATTACTGGAAACTATTCTTTACTACCTTAAGCAAAAAACCTTGTACATAACTTATCAAAGAATGTAGGATCAATTTGTTTAAATTCCTTACTAATAGTGAAAACAAAATTGGTAAATGATCATTTTGTGTAAAATTATAGAAATCTACACTGTCTTCCAGACAAAGTGTCAGCATTAAACTATCTCAATAATGAGGCCTATGTACCATCATAACCACAAGAGATAAATAAAGGCAATTAAAATAAAAACAAGATAGTATTTGGTGAATTTATAAAGTAATGGTACACCAAACTGAAGTTAAATATTTAACAAAAGGGATTTAGCAAAGTTATTTTCTAAGTGATAAAAACTGACCAAAGACTCTTAATGTTAAAATGATAACAGAATCACTTTGGGTCATGCTATTGCTTTCTAAAATAAAAATTGGCAAATACATTTGTTTGGACAAGTAGACACAGCAATAAGAAAACATCAGTCCATTTTAGCAGTGAAAGAAATCCTGCAAAAATAAAAAAATTATTTGAAAAAAAAAAACTGTTCTTAAAATTCAATATTAATGCATTATACAACAAATTCTGGAAGTCTCCTTTCAAAGTTCAGTACAGCAAAGCATGATCTGTGAGTGGATACTGGTAACATATACCATGTTCTCACTAGTTATTTTAGGTGCCTATGTTGTAGCAAGCAGTTATTTTAGCCTCTCATCCACTTCAGTCTTGACCCAGTGGACATCCAGGATGTGGCGGCTGGAGAGAGAGGGGCCTGCACTAGCAACTGATTGCAACACATTTTACAGCTGAGTAGACTGGACCAATGTGAAATGAAATGTCTTGCTCAAAGATACAATGCACCACCCAGTCCAGGAATTAAACCCACAATTTATGATCATAAGCCAAACATCCTAACCAGGAGGCCATGTGCCTTCCACACTCCCAATGAATACAAGGAAACAAATGCCTTGAAGCTAAAGAATATATTTGATGATACAGCAGAACTATATGTTGACACAAACTATGGAAGGAAAATAATTCTTACTTCACTTATCAAAATAAAATATGTTCATGACTAACAATTAATTGTAAGGAAACTAAGACACCCAACAGAGAATTATACAACCACAATGAGTAGTTCCAATGTGGATCAAGAAAATAAGAATTAAATACTATGGAAATCACTGTAATTATTAAGTAAACAAGAATTTTCAAAACCTGAGCTGTAGTTAAGAAACAATTGGCATTCAAATCTGAAATTAAAGGAGATTAGAATGAATGTTCAGAAATATACCACCAAAACTGAATCCCACTGTTAAAAATGCATTCTGATTGGTTCTGAAAAAGTTTTATACGAATGCTTTTAACCAGTTTTATCAAACAATAATGTATGAGAAGCATCCTAATCAGTTTAAGTTATCTTTTATCTTTCTTACTTGTTTCAGTCACTGGACTGCAGCCATGATCAATGAGTATGTATAGCTGAAGCCTGGGTCCATCACTCTGAGCCAGAATCCAAAAGGCAGAGTATGGAGTGGAAAAACCCGGAATTACCCACGGAAATGAAATTCAAGTCTCAACCTTCTGCAGAAGAAAATTATGCTAACCATTTTTGGGGATGCAAAAAGGCTTATACTGGAACACTGCCTGGAGAAGGGGACGAAAGTGAAATACTAGTCAACAAACTGAAACCAGTAATTCACACCAAATGCCATGGTCTTTTGTCAGATTAAGTGTTATTGTAGCATAACAATGTACACCTACATGTGGTCACAAAGCCATTGAAACCATTAAAAAATTGGATTCTGAGTCACATAGTCCAGATCTTGCCCCTTCTGACTACCATTTCTTTGGACCACTCAAACATCCTATATGAGGTTGACATTTTGCTACAGATGAAGAACTGCATGAAGTGGTGCATAAATGGCTGCACAGCCAGCCAAAAACATTCTTCTCCGATGGAATAAGCAAACTGTGGACTGCTAAAAGAATTGCATCAAAAAACAAAGACACTATATCAAAAAATGATATAACTGTTCAACCCTTGCTTTTGTTTTAATAAATTACAGAAACAAATGCATATAATATTTGACTTACCCTCTTATATATTTATGTGTGTGCGCATGTGTATGTGTGTGTATATATATATATATATATATATAAAAAGTTAGGGGTTGTGAATCCAACCCACAAAGGAATAATTACTGATATGACATGTCACATGTGTTTGTATATTGTCATTATTGTACTCTTAGTTAACAAATAAACAAGGTAAATTGACACTACAATGTCTGCAAGTTGATGAATACCACCTATTCCCCTCCATTTTCTTATTGCTATATATATATATATCATCATCATCATCATCATCGTTTAACGTCCGCTTTCCATGCTAACATGGGTTGGACGATTTGACTGAGGACTGGTGAAACCGGATGGCAACATCAGGCTCCAATCTAAATTTGGCAGAGTTTCTACAGCTGGATGCCCTTCCTAACGCCAACCACTCAGAGAGTGTAGTAGGTGCTTTTACGTGTCACCCGCACGAAGGCCAGTCAGGCGATACTGGCAATGGCCACGCTCGAAATGGTGTCTTTTATGTGCCACCCACACAAGCCAGTCCAGGGGCACTGGCAACGATCTCGCTCGGAAATCCTACGTAGGCCAGTCAGGTGGTACTGGCAACGGCCACGCTAGATAGAATAGATAGAATAGAGACAGCTGATGAAGGGATATTCCAAGTGGCTTTCCATTTTCCTATGTGTTCGTTCCGTTGTCTGTAGTTTATTGTTCTAACGTCCTGTACCCTGATATGCATGTATATACACATGTAGATGTAAGTATGTACATATATGTGTGTATACATGTATATATATTCTTTGTATTATTATATATATATATATATATTACAGAGAGAGAGAGAGAGAGAGAGAGAGAGAGAGAGAAAGAGAGAAAGAGAGAGACACACACACACACACACATACATGACAGGCTTGCACACAGTTTCGGTCTTCCAAATTAACTCACAAGGCATTGAAAAGCCTGGGACTATAGTAGAAAATGTTTTCCCAATGTGAAATGCAGTGGGATATGAAATGCAAAGCAAACTTCTTCACCACACAACCATGCCTGTGCCTCAGAAAAATATGAAACATTTCATAAATTTGCATGCTGTCTTTGCACAGGGGCCATGCTAAGCAGCTCTGAATTGCTCCAATTTTAGTATATGTATAAGGGTGTGATGGGTGAATTGTTGTAATTTGATACTTTTAATTTCGTGCATGCACATTATTTGCTTTTGATTTTGTCAACTACACACTATAGTAGGGTTAGTTGGGCACTGTCTGTGAGAAAAACAGTACCATGACACAATTCACTAGGCCAGAAATTTGGAAATGACATGCTGTACTACTTAGCATTCGCAATGGAAGCTCTCAATACGAATATTTCAGAGTGTTTGGGTGTCAATCTGAAGACACGTACCGAGAGTGATAAAAATTAAACGTCCAGTCAGCATCATGGTGTTTGGAGTGATCACTAGTGATGGCAACATTATGCCTCCATTTGTCTTCCCACATGGCTTCAGACTCAACACAGAGGCCTACATCAAGTGCCTAGAGGAGGTAGTGCTGCCCTGGGTCAAGAGGGTGGCTGCTGGAAGACCCTATGTCTGGCAACAGGACTCTGCATCATGTCACACAAGCAGGAAAACCCAGTCATGGCTGTCAGACAATTTCTGAAACCACATCACCTGTCACATCTAGCCACTTAACTCCCCAGACTGCAACATCATCATCATCATCATCATTTAACATCTGCTTTCCATGCTAGCATGGGTTGGACGATTTGACTGAGGACTGGCAAACCGGATGGCTGCACCAGGCTCCAATCTGATCTGGCAGAGTTTCTACAGCTGGATGCCCTTCCTAACGCCAACCACTCTGAGAATGTAGTAGGTGCTTTTATGTGCCACGGGCACAAGAGCCAGTGTGGCGGTACTGGCAATGGCCACACTCAAATGGTGTTTTTTATGTGCCACCTGCACAGGAGTCAGTCCAGCAGCACTGGCAATGACCTCGCTCAAATGTTTTGTTCACGTGCCACCAGCACAAGTGCCAGTAAGGCAATGCTGGTAACGATCATGCTCAAATGGTGCATTTTTCATGCCACCGGCACGGAAGCCAGACAGCTGCTCTAGCAGTGATCCCGCTTGGATGGTGCTGTTAGTGCTCCATTGGCACAGGTGCCAGTCATCGAATTTGGTTCAGTTTCGATTTCACTTGCCCCAACAGGTCTTCGCAAGCAGAGTTTAGTGTTCAATGAAGGAAGGTTGGCATGGGTCCCCTTGATTATTGTGTGGGGCGCAGTTGAGTGAGAAACCAACAAAACTCCTTGTAACACCAAAGATGAGCTGAAGGCAAGGATTATGGTAGCATTCACCAACTTGAACAAGGAAACTGTCCAGAAGAATTGCAGAAGATTCCAAAGTCGTGTGAAGGTGATTTTATTGAATATTTTTACTCTAGTATTTCAAGATATTTCTATGTAATTTTGGTAAATATATCTGTTAAAATGAGATGTCAGTGTTATTTTCACTTTTGCATAATTTAGACAACAGTTTATTCACCACACCGTGTGTGTATGCATGTATGTATATGTATGTGGAGGTGCAATAGCTCAGTGGTTAGGGCAGCGGACTCGCGGTCATAGGATCGCGGTTTCGATTCCCAAACCAGGCGTTGTGAGTGTTTATTGAGCAAAAACACCTAAAGCTCCACGAGGCTCCGGCAGGGGATGGTGGCGAACCCTGCTGTACTCTTTCATCACAACTTTCTCTCACTCTTACTTCCTGTTTCTGTTGTACCTGTAATTCAAAGGGTCAGCCTTGTCACACTGTGTCACACTGAATATCCCCGAAAACTATGTTAAGAGTATACATGTCTGTGGAGTGCCCAGCCACTTGCATGTTAATTTCACGAGCTGGCTGTTCCGTTGATCGGATCAACTGGAACCCGCGACGGAGTGCCAACAATGTGTATGTATGTGTGTGTCCGAGTGTATGTATGTATGTATGCATGTATGTATGTATGCATGCATGCATGTAAAAACCTAGTTAATATGTCTATTTCTATTTAGCAAGGAGAGAAGCAGAAAGTAAAGAGGTCTGCCTATGTTCTACGGAGTGAAGTGTTCCAAATTGCAAGGCAGTATATCAAAGAAAATCATGATGCTGTAGAAGGGAAATGTTTACAAATGCCACTCTTGCACTTGCTGATTCTGAAAAGAAAGAGGCAAGGAAGTGCTATTATAGAGGACTATTAAATGTGGAGAGTTCATAACTAAAAAAAAAAAGTCTTCCCAACATGGCTCCATCAGAGGGACCAGCCATTTTAGTAAACAACAGTATGATAAAGAATTGAGGATATAAAGGCAGAGAAAGCTCCTAGACCGTCAGGAGTTACAGCTAATATGCTTAAAATACCTTGCAGTGTATAGAATAAGGCCTAGTTACACATACAATCAATGTTCAGAAATGACTGGTATAGCAACATCATAGTCAACTATTACAAGAGAAAAAGAAATGCTTTAGAGAGAGAGGTAATTATAGACTTATCAATTTGCTGGACCAGGTCATGTAAAATTACAGAAATAGTTATAGCTCAGTCAATTAGGAAAAGAACAAGCCTAGATGAGATGCAGTTCAAATTTGTGCCAGGAAGAAGTACTACTGATGTTCTCTTCTTGCTGAAGCAGAAGTATTCAATAATATACAGTATACCACTGTAGTTCATCAACCTAAGAGAAAGCCTTCAGCAAGGTCCCCTGCTGTGACTTGGTGGTTGCTGAGAATGTTATGAGTAGATGAATAGCTTATGAGAGCCATACAGGACATGTAAAGTGATAGTTAACAACATCATCATCATCGTTTAATGTCCACTTTCCATGCTAGCATGGGTTGGACGATTTGACTGAGGACTGGTGAAAACCTGGCTCCAATCTGATCTGGCAGAGTTTTTACAGCTAGATGCCCTTCCTAATGCCAACCACTCCGAGAGTGTAGTGGGTACTTTTATGTGCCACCGGCACGAGGGCCAGTTAGGTAGTACTGGCAACGGCCACACTCAAATGGTGTTTTTTACGTGCCACCTGCACAGGAGCCAGTCCAGCGGCACTGGCAACGACCTCGCTCAAATGTTTTTTCAAATGCCAGTAAAGCATTGCTGGTAACGGTCACGCTCAAATGGTGCTTTTCACGTGCCACCGGCACGGAAGCCAGACAGCTGCCCTGGCAATGATCATCCTCGAACGGTGCTGTTAGCGCTCCACTGGTACAGGTGCCAGTCATTGAATTTGGTTCAATTTCGATTTCACTTGCCCCAACAGGTCTTCACAAGCAGAGTTTAGTGTCCAATGAAGGAAAGGTTGGCATGGGTGCCAGTCGTCAAATTTAGTTTGATTTCGATTTCACTTGCCTCAACAGGTCTTCGCAAGCAGAGTTTAGTGTCCAATGAAGGAAAGGTACGCATTAGTGGGCTGGCTACACCCCTGGCAAAGGTCACAGGTTATGGTCTTACTTAGCTTGCCAGGTCTTCTCACGCACAGCATATTTCCAAAGATCTCGGTCACTAGTCATCCCCTTGGTGAGGCCTAATGTTCGAAGGTTGTGCTTTACCACCTCATCCCAGGTATTCCTGGGTCTACCTCTTCCACAGGTTCCCTCAACCGCTAGGGTGTTGCACTTTTTCACACAGCTATCCTCATCCATTCTTGCCACATGACCATACCAGCTCAATCGTCTCTCTTGCACACCACAACTGATGCTTCTTAGGTCCAACTTTTCTCTCAAGGTCGAGTATGCACACTGACATTACACATCCATCGGAGCACACTGGCTTCGTTTCTTGCGAGCTTATGCATGTCCTCAGCAGTCACGGCCCATGGCTGTTCATACACATGCGTCATACAATCTGCCTTTTACTCTGAGTGAGAGGCCCTTTGTCACCAGCAGAGGTAAGAGCTCTCTAAACTTTGCCCAGGCTATTCTTATTCTAGCAGCGCACCCTCCCCCGCTACTGACTTGGTCACCTAGGTAACGGAAGCTATCAACTACTTCTAGTTTTTCTCCCAGGAATGTGGCAGAAGTTGTTCTCTGCACATTTTCAATGTTTATTGCTCCTGTGCTACACCCTTCCTTAAAACAATGAATTTCTCAAAGACCAAAGTCTTACTAAGTGGGTAAACATACAGGGTTCTACTTCCAGCAGGGTAATGACTTTGCTTAATATGTAGAAATTTTATACAATGTACTCAATGAAAGCTATGAACACATAAGGGGTGCAGTGGTGTCATTGGCGAGATAACAAAAAAGTAGTCTTTGTATGAGGTAGATGCATGGGAGCAATAAACACCAATAGCACATGGGAAATAGATTTTCTCAGATAGCTAGGAGGATAGTAGCCCTAGAGATAGTAGACAGCTTCTGTTACCTATGTGACCTAATCAGCACTGGAGGAGAGTGTTCTTAAAGTATAGCAGCTAAAGTAAGAATAGGCTGTATTACCAGTTATCCCTCCCACTACCAAGAACCACTTCCAGCTGATTCACTTCAATCACTGTATGCCTCTTACTCTCCCTAGACATGCCTGCAATCTAACCACACATCATTTTCCTTTCTCTCGTCCTTCTTCTGTCTACTGCTCTTCACTCTTTCTGTACTGCCAGTCATTGCCTACTCTTGCTATCTTTGTTGCAACTCATACCTGTCATCAGCTACTCTTCACAATTTCATGTAAAAAGCCTTTGTTATAGCCTAAACTCCTTCTTAAAGATGTGAAAAAAGTTATTTTACTAAATTACCCACAATTTTTTGATTATTTTAAAATTTATTTGAAATAAGCATTGTAGTCTATTAGAAATAGGATTATGAAATGGTTAAATTTCAGATATACTATTACTTGAATCAAGTATATTAATCAGAATATACGTCACATTTCAATATCAAATTGACAACAAAAAAAAACAGGTTTTATAAATTTAACTTTGATTTTGTCAAAACAGATGATAAATAATAGAGATTCATATTTATAGTTATAAAGTACAGAAAACTTGCAACAAACGAGAGCAGTTCTAGAAAGGGATTATTGAGTAAAGTGTTTAGTGTAGGATTTGGGAGATGAGATACAAGTGGGTGATCACAAGAGAAGAAACAAGTACACTTGGGTAGAGAAAGTATGCAACAAACTTATTCAGAATAATGGGGACCACTATAGAAGAACACCAGAGAGGAAACAGTATATCTGTATGTTTAGAGCAGGGGTGAGCCCATTTTATTGTGCCTGCAGGATGGTATACTCATATGTACCAAATATAGTAAATTTTTCAATTATAAAATTTATACAATATTCCTATGCCTGTTTTCGACATAAGTCATGTTTCTACTACGACTTAAAACAGTTAGACTCGAACAGAAAATTGTCAGGTAAATGATATTTGAATGGAAATTTTGCCTTCACTATAAAACACATATTACTAGGTTTGTACCACCCCCTTCAGATCCAACTACATTAGCTGAAAACTATAGAATACCTCATAAGTAATATAAACGTCCTAAATTCAGTGGTAGCATTAATGAAGATGTTACGCATTAATTTAATGTGTTAAATTTGTCTTTATTAATGTATATTGAATTATACATAGATATATACAAGGTTTACACAGATATAAGAATCAGAACTTGTGATCCACCCAAGGACTGTTTTCTTTGGAAATTTTTGCCCACTGCACTAAAAAGTTTCCCCACCCCTGGTTTAGAGGTTGTAACAAGTTGGTGAGTGAATCTTTCTCAATCCTGTCTAGTAGTAGCACTGTTCTAGATATTGTGAACTGTACTCAAATGTAGATTCTTTTTCTTCAGCATTATAAAGAGTCAGCATCATTCAAGACTAAAGTAGTTTATAATCTTTGAAAGTAAGCCAGGTCTTTGCAATGTTATATATGTGAGGTTCCTATTTGAAACCATTAAAAATTTAGGGGAATAGCATTTGTAGTACCTTCAGTTTTTGTTTAGTTAATAACTTGAGAGGGTGTAATACATTTGTATTACTGAAGAGACTAGATTGTCATGACCTCCATTGAAGGATGTTTCTGAGGTCTATGTTCATAGAGGCATGATGTATCTATGTTGCATGTGTATAATGACTATGTTTCAGAGGTTAAAGAGAAAACCAGTGGTGTCATCTACAGAGGAATGTGAGCTGTTAGAAGTGATAGCAAGTGAGACTTTCATTAGCGAAGCAAGTGGGTGGGAAACATAAATGAAACTTCAAATACGCCAGATTTGACAAAGTGATGATTAGTAAAAAGCTCTACAAGTGTATGCTGCAATATTGCATCTAACAAGACACAGATAAATGAAGCTTGTAATGGTAGGGGAGATACAGATATGATCAAAGGCTTTGAGGATGTCATGTGCAACAACATTGCTCTAATTAAATTTCTCACGAGAGAGAAACCATTGGTAACATATATGAATAAATCCCTAATAGATCTGTTTTCTATGGAAGCTATACTGGTCCATCTTTGAGGAGAGAGAGACTCAAGGTAATAAAGGAGGTAATTGTTAATGGTTGTTCCTAACACTTGAGACATTAGTGAGAGTAAAAGGTTGATAATTGGCCAGAGTCAGAGACTTATCCTTGGAGATGGAACATAAATGTAGCATGTTGCTAAACATCAAGACGGATTTCTGTAGAAAGAAAAGAGTGAAGATTTGGGCAACAATAGGAGCTCTGGAGTTCTCAGTTTAAGAGAAGGGACATTGTTAAGGTTGGAGGATTTTGTCTGAAGAGACTGGAGGTGTATTTTTGAAGTGTATATGTGGTGAGATTGAAGGAATGAAAAAGGGTTTGGAAGAATCTTGCCAAATTTATGTATCATAGATGCTAGCAGTAAATTGAATATCACATGTTTAAGAAGTTATGGTGCCTGAGCAATGGTGCAAAGGATGATAATTGCAAAATTGGTGGCACTCCTTTTGGCAAGGGACCAAAAGAATCAGCTGCAATTTGAGAGATAAAATAGCTTGCTGGTAGTGTGATGCATAATAACATCTTTTGCATCCTGGGTGGTAGTCTTCTAGGTGTTGTGATGGTGGATAAAAGCTATCCAGTTAATATGTGTGAATTACTTTTTCCCCCAGGCATTGTAAGCTGTGTTCTTTACCTGCGCCACTTGAAGGCAGCTATGTATGAACCAGTTGGAGAATTTAGGATTATATATGTAAAAGTCACCTGCACAGTAGTCTCAAAAGAGTGAAGTACATTTACTGTTAGAGACATTTAATATAAAAGTGGAGGAACTCCAACCAACTAATCAATTTGAAGTCTTACAGTCTATGTGAATGTGTAGAGTGATCAGATGATTTGTTGTGCGCAGTGATTGTGATGGTAGGTAGAAGCTAAGTTTGGAATTGAAGAAGAAATCAAGAGTGTTTTGAGTGTTGGTCAGTAATAGATAATACTAATTGCTGTAGAGAGTTTAGAACAGCAAAACATTTAACTTCTGTACCAACAGCATCAATATAGGAGTGCGAGTGCTGAAAGAAGTTATGAAAATTGAAACCATTGAGAACAAATGATGTCAGGGAGGGGTGAAGTGGGGTAAATGCTTCAATGCAAGGAAAGAGATGATCGAACAGTTTTTTGTTAGTTGTAAGAATTTGGTAGCAACAACAAATGAATTTAAAGGAGTAAGGTGAATAGATCATGAAAACAATGAGATCATAGAATGTTCATAGATGATGAGAAGAAGAAGAAGAAGAAGAAAAACAACAACAACAACAACAACACCACCACCACCACTACCATCATCATCATCATTATAGAACTAGACTGAAAATCTAATAAATGAAACTTCCTGAAAAAAAGATAAAATCCCTAATTTCTGGCTGAAAGTTTTCCCTGAATCCCATGAAAGATTGATCACCTCCATAATGACAGTATACATGACAAGGGAAAAAATCCCTCCCTGGTTAGTATATTGTGTATTGGAACTCCTAACCCAAGAAATTATTGACCAACAACATATCTCACAACCATGTACAAAATACTAATACCCATCATCTTTGAGTACATGTATACCTTTCTGATAGATAACAAAACATTTCAAAATAAACAAAAAGGCTGTAAACATAGCTTGTATGGATGTAAAGACCAGCATTTAATCATTAAAATGCTGCTTCAAGATTGTGATAAACAGCATAAAAATCTCTTCATTGCATAGATTGATTTAAAAAAAAGCATTTGATAGTCTTGCCCTGTATATAATCTCTTTAGTTATAGGGAATTTTCAAACATCTGGTCCAAAACTTTGGAGATCAATCTTGATACTGAATTTGGAGACAGACATTGTGAATGCTGACAACATCAAAATAAACTGCAACATTTTTCAAAGCGATTCTCTATCATCTATTCTATTTTGCATAGCTCTCATCCACCTCAATAAGCTGTTGAATGACACAAGATATATCATGTGGTATCAAAAAATTCCTGGACTAGTTTTGTAACACACCAACAGATGGCAGTACACAGTTGCGAGCACAGTGAGAGCTAGCAGTGGTCTTCATGAGGTAGTGTGCCAAGTGACACCATTGTTTACTTCACAAGTTGTGAAATTAGTGTGTTTTATGATAACGTGTATGTTGTATTCTGCAATTTTGTCATGGACAGGCAGCTGAAACAAAGAGTCAATGTGAAATTTGCGTTAAACTTGGGAAGTCTGCTACAGAGACACTAAGCATGCTTCAGCAAGGATGCAATGGGTCATATGCAATGTTTTGAGTGACATGGGTGCTTCAAAAGTGGAAAAACTTTCCTTGGAAGACAATGAGCAATCTGAAAGACCTGCCATGAGTGTCACCAGCAGAAATGTGGAGAAAATTCATTAGCATGCATATGAGGATCATAGGAGAACTATCAACGACATTGCTGATATCGTTGGTCTGTCATATGGGTGTGTGCAGGCAATCCTACCATCTGAATTGAACATGTGGCATGTCTCTGCCAAGTTTGTCCCTCACCTTCTGACCACTGAGCAGAAAGAATATCACATCGCATTCTGTCAAGATTTCCATCAGCATGCCGCTGATGACCCAGCGTTCATGTCAAGGATCATTACCGTTGATGAGAGTTGGGTCTACGGGTATGACCTTGAGACAAAGCAGCAGTCATCACAATGGAAGAGGTCTTCATCCCCATGACCGAAGAAAGCACAACACAGCCATAGCTCAATCATAAGCATGCTCATTGCTTATTTTGACATCTGTGGTATGGTGCATCACAAATTTGTCCCCCAGGGCTAGACTGTCATCAAGAGTTCTACTGTAACATTTTGAAGTGTTTGATGGAGGACATTTGGCGAAAGTGGCCAGATCTGTGGAGTGCAAAGAATTAGATTCTTCACAACAGTAATGAACTCTGTCACTGAGCTCTCCTCAGTCATGAGTTTCTCACCAAAAACAACACCCTATTCGCCAGATTTAGCACATGCAGACTTCCATCTTTTTCCCCAAGATGAAAATTCAGCTCAAAGGTCGCCGTTTTAACACTGCTGTTGAGATCCAGAGTGAATCGTAGAAGGTCCTCAACTCACAGAAAACAACTTTCTGGCATGATTCCAAAAGTGGCAGGAACACTGGGACCGGTGTATTGTCACACAAGGTGACTATTTCGAAGGAGATGACGATAAGACTTAGGTAAATAAGTTTTTTTATTAAACACTAGCAGAGATACCTGGCGTTGCCCGTGTTACATGCAATTGAAGGATGAGACTTTTCTCTTATATTTCCTGTAAGGAATTGGAATGAATACTGCCTACATCTGGCGAAAAAACATAAACTGAATATATGAGAACTTTTAAAGTATTATGATTTTAAAATGGAGTCTTAATCCTTCGAATTTGGCTTTTAGGATGTCTAGCTTAAAATGCTTTGATGTCTCTGGGTGAGACATAGACCAGTTCGTACAAAATAAACCAAATCAAAATACAACAATAATATTTCACACAACTTCACAATTTGCCAGCAAATTTGAAGAAAGGAGAACTCGAAAACACCTATCTCAGTGCTTAGCTGGTAATTATTTTATCGACCCTGACGGAATTTGAACTTGAGTAGAAAGAAATACAAGGCAAATTTTGTCCGGCGTGTTAACGATTCTGCCAGCTCGCCACTATGACATTAATTTTTTTTTAATTGTTTCTAACATAGGCACAAAGTCTGAAATTTGGAGGAGGAGTTAGTTGATTTAATACTCTGCTGAAACTTTATTTTATCGACCTCGAAAAGATGAACGGCAAAGTTGACTTCGGCACGTTTTGAACTGTAAGTGACGCAACTAAATGCTGCAAAACATTTTGTCCAACGCTCCAACGATCGTTCCAATGTACTCTCATTATTTAATAATGTACACATATCTGACATTTAAAAAATATTTTGTTTCTAATTGGAGGCTTCCATCCCTGTATTTTTTCCAAATTTACCTAAATTAGAAACTATTGACACACCCGACTTATGGTAACTCTGGCTACATAGATTTGTTTAGTTAATCAGAGGCATTCTTTCCTTTTTATTTATTTATTCTTTTAATCTTCTTAAAAATTAATATTTCCACTTACGAAAATAATTATTAACTATAAAACAAAAGAGATAAGCAAATATTAAGATAATTAATTCATTCAACGAGAGATCTAAGGGAATTGTGGAGCAGTAATTTATACAGAAATTTCCACTGAGTAAATGAAAAGACAAAAACACTACAAACAAGAAAAAAAACACAGCTTTACGACAGTTTGTAAATACGATCTGATATATTTCTGAAAACTGATAAAACAGAAACAAACTAGCCTAGTGTACTAATAGTAAAATCACTTATCCAAGTCATTTCTTAGAAGGCGTTGATACGATAGGAGGAGTGTACAAAACTGCTTATATATAATATTGTAAAAACATTGAAAACAAACAAAACCAACTACAGAACACAACTGATAATCGACAGCACAAGCTATAACCCACACGTAAAGGAATACAGTCTAAATAACGTTATATATATATATATATATATATATATATATATATATATATATATATATAATATTGCAATACAAATGTATTACTTTCCAGTAAAATAAAGCACAGTAAAGGTATGAACATTTTCATGTGATGTAGCTTAGGAGTCGGTTTGTTATTAACCTCAAGTCATTAGGTCATCTCTGATCGGGACAGACTCAGGATGAAAGGCATTCCATCCTTCACCCAGACAATGCAACTAACACATTATGTGTCATTTTAAGGCAGTAAAATGTACTCAGAGGGGGAGACTTGACTGCTATTTCTAGCAGATCTAACAATCGCATAGAGCCTCTTTCGTCAGCTGGAATGGGAGAGTTAAATCTAATTGTTGTTAATACTGTTTAAACATGTAAAAGCTTAAGTTTTATTTCTTATATTCTTAAAATAACGCGCGTAATACTTCTTCAAAATACATAATAAACTGCTGAATTCTATGGTTTATTGTAAATGGAACATAGACAAAAACATTTCACTTATTCCCCGGGTCAAGAGTTCTTAACTTCCGACTCAAGATAAAAAAAATTTGTGAAATCTTTATACAATTATCACCGTGTTTATCTTCAGTGTATATCGATTTAATAAATCACAACAAAATTCACAACTTTACTTAATTTATAGTAAAGCACTTTACTTACTATCCCAATTTCTGTCCTGTGAACCATCACGTAATAGTAGTTTACGTAGCTAAAATGGAAGCTATCTATTTAATGGATTACATTTATATTTCTTTGGTCATTGATTTTTACCTTTAATAGTTATCGTTAAAGAATATTTTTTTAATCGTATTAGACTGGCGATCTGTATAGAACACAGTGCACAACCCACCCCATTATTAGTGTCCAACTTGGTGACATTATTCGCAAACTGGTTCCGTTACACATACAACTTTCTTGCCAAGATCATTAAATCATTTTATATACGATTAATAACTCCATATTGAGGGAAATGTAATACTGATAAAAAAAGATAATAATAAATGGCAATATGTTGTCATGAAGAAATTTTGTGTCCGTACATTGGTGCATTGGTTATAATCATTATGTTTCTGAAGTAGTGTTAACAAGAGTAGATGAAGAAAATAACTTCAGAAAGTAAATTTACTGTATAATATAATTATAATTATATTATATATATTACAGATTGATAATAAAAGACAAATGAAAACATAAATTACCAGAATAAATGGCCACATTTACTGACCACGGCATCTCGTGCAGAGTCTAAACAAATATTACATTCGTAATCTGAATTCGTCGTATCACTTTGTCGATATCTTGTATCCTCACTTCCTTGACCATCTTTTGAAGATGATCCAGTATCCCACTCACTCATTCTGGACCAGTTAAAAAAAAAAAGAGAAGAGGAAAGAAAACGCTCCTGACACTTGTGTTATGTATGTTAACAACTGAGCACTGATACTGCGCATGTCACAAGAAGGGACATAACACGTGATGTCAGCTAAACGAGAAATGTTGACTGGATACTTCATTACAATTTTTATATATATACATATATAGCGTTTGTAGAAATACATAAATCCGGAGCAGAAATATACACAACTCCCTCGCACATTTTAAAGCTAATACAAATATAATTTCATTACTTTGATATTTAAAAAGAAAATATAACGACAGCAATTTACATTTTGGGGCAGTTTTCATTTTATATTATATATACTAAGATATTTCTGATAGTTTTCAAAGATAAACTTTTTTTTTTGCTATAGTAACAAAAGTTTTGCTTCTTTTTAAATACTCATTGTGGAACATCACTGATTTCAATGGAAAGGACATACCTAATGTTGTCGAGAACCAAACAGAAACTCATACAAATTTTCATTTGAATTCATTTAGAATTTACAAATGTAATGTAAGTATATTAAAAATGGAACTTATTTGTAACAGGTCAGAGAATTAGTAGTAAGGTAACATTAATACAGAAAGTGGGGCAAGAGGAAAATTCCAGTCGATTGAAGTTTTATTTCTCTTAAGATATATAAGGTGGTGAGCTAGCAGAATTGTTAGCATACTAGGGGAAATGCTTAGTGGAATTTCATCTGTCTTTGTGTTCTGAGTTCAAATTCCACCAAGGTCAACTTTGCTTTTCATCCTTTAGGGTCAATAACATAATTACCAGTAGAGCACTGGGGTCGATATAACTGACTTACTCCCTCCCCTGAATTTTGTGGCCTTGTGCCAAAATTTGAAACCAATATTAGAGATAAATGTAAGGTGACAAGCTGGCAGTACCCTTAGCACGTCCAGCAAAATACTAAGCAGTATTTCATCTGTTTTTACCTTCTGCGTTCAAATTCCATTCAAGGTTGACTTTGTCTTTCATCCCTTCAGGATCGATAAAATAAGTACTTACCCCCTGCCTAAACTTGCTGGCCTCGTGCCAAAACTTGAAATCAGTATTAAAGATAAATTTGGTGAAAAAGAAAGAGAACTGCATTTGTGAAAGAATGGTTGTAGCATGTTGAGTCAACCAAATGGCCTTCACCTCTCTCAGCAATGTCACTCAAGTATAATCAGTATTCTAATATGGTTGCACTTGAGCTTTGTAGGTCAGTAACAGATCAAACCTAAAATGTTTGACCCTGAAAAGCAAATCTAGTCTTTGGGAAGCCATTTTGAAAATCATTTATAAATGTCAGACATCACAATCCATGACCACATCATAATTGTTGACCTTGAAATGTGGACATGGATTGTGATGTCTGACATTTGTAATGATGGGGGAAGTTAATTGTGTGTTGTTCATACGTATGAGTCGGTGGACTGTAATGCTTTCTCTTTATTACATGTAACAATTATATCTTGGTGCTATTAAAGGAAGCTAGTTTGTCATGTCCAGTAATGGAAATAGTTTTGGAAAACTTGATAGGGAAAAGTGGGATAAGTTGAAATACCTCTCTCTAAACAGAAATAAAGAACCTGTGCTGCCATCTTGTGAGAGCCTCTTATAGTAAAATTTTCACTTGTAAGAAATATTCAGTTTGTTTGTAATAAATTGTTTCTGTGTTAATCAAAATGGGACAGCAGATAATTTGCCAGTTTCATTCTGTATTGTGTATATTACATATGATGAGGTCATTATTGAATGGAACTAGTTGGAACATAGTGAGAGAGGTTAGGTAAAACATATTCCAAGTAACCCACATGTACACAGACATTTGAGCACAAAAGGAAGCCAGGAGTTTGACATTTGAGTATGCGAATCAGCTTTATGGATACCTTATTCTTGAATGGAGAATCAAAATGCATTCAAAGAGTGGATGAATAATTTTGTGAAAGAGTATGCAGACTGTTCATCAAGGACAACTGAGATTTCATCACTCAATCATGCAACCAGCTTCTATCATCATAATTTGATCAACTTTGTAATAACTATGAAACTGTTTTTGAAAGATATTGGTTCACTCTAGATAAGACATAGAATCTTAATGAAAGTGAATATATGACAGGCATTGCTGAGGCCAAGAAAAATCATCACTGAAAAAAGGTAGGAAATAAGTTGGAGCCATAGTACCAGCAGAACAAGGATATTGAGTGACTATTTACTGTGAAATCAGTGCTATGTAGAAAACTATTTCTCCTATGTTTGTATTTTCTCAAGTTTACTTTAAGGATCAGTTTCTTCATGGTAACATTATCATGTTGTATTTGCGTGGCCTATAGACTAGGGTGGATGACATTAAAAAAATTTCCTGCTTTCATGATTTATTTTGTGGCACACCTTAACTCTGCACCAAGAAAGCCCCATCAGCATAAAGGTCATTTACTATGCCAAGAGAATAGAAGTGTGTTGCTATTGTTTCCCAACACAGTTTGCACAAGGTGTAGTCCCTTGATAGAACTATTTAGGAGTCTTTCAAAATCCAGACAAATTTTCAGCTGATGCATGAATGAAGGAAAACATGGGGGAAATGATGATAGTATATGAAATTTTTGGATTAGATAGGAAGACACTTCTTTGAGCCTTGAATCCTTACAACATCCAATTGTCCTTCAGACTAACAGATACTTATCCTTTAGACAGGAACATCTTTACTAATTGTAGTTTCTTTCCTTATAATATAACAGATTCTCCTTTAAACATTGATGAGAATTCTATTGCATCAGGATATGCAACAATCAGTTTCACAGTACTTGCTCCACTGACCCTAAATAGTAAAACATTAAGCCAACCAGGGCCATCAGGCTCATATCTCTTTATTCTATCATTTCATGAAAGCTGGACCAAGGAATAGAAAAGGTTGGAGAAAACCTGAGAGAACACGAGTTCTCATTGATACTAATAAAGTTTTAAATTGCAAAGCAAACTGAGAAGAGGAAGAAGAAATCATCTAAGGGATAAAAAAGCCCAAAACTATAAGATATTTGTTGAAGACTCCACACAAAGACTGTTAGGGTGAAGAGAGCAATTTCATCCTTGGACAACATATGTGATGAAGAGGAACAATATGATGGTGAGCAAACAGGAATGGAGAATCTCTTCAAAAGGAACTGTTTTCCATGTACTTTTCAGGGAATAAATTGGTGAATTGTTAAGTCGTAATGGTCAATGAAACGAACAAACATGACAATACAACCAATAAAATCATAAAACAAGTTACAAGCAAAGATTTTGCATGTCCCAATTTCCAGTGCTGAATGATGCTGAAATATGCTCACATGAATGTAAGGACATTGTATCTATTTTTGCCAGCTCAGTGGAGAAAATAAAGTACTGCCTGCAGAAACTTGTATCTCTCATTGATCTATTGGCTGGCAAGCCAGATTAAATACAAAGATAGTTGATGGGTGAATAAACCAAAGTGACAATCATGTCTAGTTAAAATTACATTAAAAATATCCCATTGGAATTGAAATTTGAAATGATGCAAATGCCATGCTTGAAAAGACCCAGCAAGCCAAATGAGATTGTAGTTGTGGCTGATGCCAGTGTTGCATAACTGGTCCATTTAAAAGTACCCTTCAATCATTGAGCAATACACAATGCTTGTGAAGACCTGTTGAACTGAGTGAAATCATAGTCATGGCCAATGCCAGTGCTGCCTGACTAGCACCCATGCTGGTGGCACGTAAAAAGCACTATTCGAGTGTGACCATTACCAGTGCTGCCTGACTGGCACCCATGCCAGTGGCATGTAAAAAGCACCCACTACACTTTCAGATTGGTTGGCTTTAGGAAGAGCATCCAGCTATAGAAACCTTGCCAAATCAGATTGGAGCCTGGTACAGCCTCCCGGCTTGCCGGTTCTCAGTCAAACTGTCCAACCCATGCCAGCATGGAAAGTGGACATTAAACGATGAGGATGATGATGATGATACTTGATTAGCTGTATAATTACTGGTGCATTCCAATATGCTCTACACCATGCCATGCTGCATATTTCAATCTATTCCACCATTAAAAGCTGTGATGGATGAGACTAGCCACAGACAACCAGACAGTTACCATGACCTTCTTTTGGTGCAACTTTGGCTTCGGGAAGTGTCGTGGAGCTTCGTCGGCGTCCAGCCACTGAGCTAAGCATCGCCGGTTGTTGTAAAGAATCCACTTTCTATCGATAGTCACAATCTGGTTGAGAAACAGGTCGTTCTTGTTGCATAAAAGAAGGGAAGATGACACTTCAGAACGGTGTTTTTTTGGGTTGTCGTTCAATTCGTGCAGCACCCATTTCTCAAGTATTTTTGTTTTTCCGATCTCTTTCAGGTGGTTGAAAATTGTCGTATATGTTACGTCTAATTCAGAAGCAAGCTCTCAAACAGTTGTGCGTGGATTGGCTTCGACTAAGGCTCTTAGTTGATCATTGTCAACATCCAATGGCCAACCACTACGCTTGTCATCTTCAAAACTCTCGTCACCGCTACAAAATTTCTTGAATCACCATTGTGCTGTACGTTCATTAGTGGTTCCTGGGTCAAACGCATCATTGATATTGCGAGCTGTTTCAGCAGCTTTTTGGCCTAGCTTGAACTAGAATAAGAAAGTTGTGTGAATTTGCTTTTCGTCCATGTTGTATTCAATGTTCCAGAAAAAATGGCCTAATTATTCAAAAAGAAAAAGAGTAACATGATTAGATAGAGCAAAAAATGGGCTTTAAAATGATATATAAAGTCAAAGTAATTTAACAGAAATTAATTTGAAAATACGTCATTTAAACCCAAAATTAAAAATTCTGCAAGAACTTTCTTGACAACCTAATATATATATATGTATATATATATATATATATATATATATATATATATATATATATATATATATATATATATATATATATATAATACAAATGATATATGAGCATATGCATGTATATATACATATATGTACATACCTACATCTACATGTATATATAGATGCTTATCCGGGTACAGGACGTCAGAAAAGGAACGGGAACAAAAGCACAGAAACAGACTTTTTTTTACAGACAACAAAACGTACACATAGGAAAACAGACAAGCCACTTATGGAACTTTTCCTTCATCAGCTGCCTCTATTCTAAACTAGGCGTTTCGAAGATGAGGCAGAAGCGCTCTTAGAATAGCTCTTCCTGTTTAGTGGATTAACCTGCTAAACAGAGGGTTCCAAGTTAGCAAACACAAACCAACACAGGAAAAATTAAACAGTGAAAACAACATTAAAGGCCGTAGGGCCAAACATCATCATCATCATCATCGTTTAACGTCCACTTTCCATGCTAGCATGGGTTGGACGATTTGACTGAGGACTGGTGAAACCGGATGGCAACACCAGGCTCCAATCTAAATTTGGCAGAGTTTCTACAGCTGGATGCCCTTCCTAACGCCAACCACTCAGGGTGAATATGGTACTTAAGTTTAAGCACCAGAATTAAGTATGGCATTATCCATACAATTCCAAAATAAGGTGATTAAAATCAAAATAAGCAACAAGGATATCCAAAGTTTATGCAGTACGATCGTTTCATGTGACTCCATTTATTTAAGCAATGTAAACATTACATTAAATGTAAAATGCAGAGCAATTTTCAGCTGCACAAAGATATAGAAATTTACTGAAATTTCATTTCAACAGAAGGACATATTGTATCTTTGTGCAGCTGAAGATTGCTCTGCATTTTACATTTAATGTAATGTTCACATTGCTTAAATAAATGGAGTCGCATGAAACGATTGTACTGCATTAACTTTGGATATCCTTGTTGCTTATTTTGATATATATATATATATATATATATATATATATATATATATATATATATATATATATATATATATCACTCCACCCCTAGAACACTTGCAAGTCAGCAATCCAGCTGAATTTTGACTTTTTTATCACTGCGGATATAAAAACAGAGGCAGTGATGATTGATTACATCAATATAAAAGAAGGCGATGTAATAAGGGCTTTAGATGAAATGAACCCAAACTCAGCTACTGGCCTTAATCAATTCTCAGCAATCCTTCTAAAAGCCCATAAGCAAGTTCTAGCAAGACCACTGCAGTCTCTCTTTCAGAGCTTCCTTGCAACTGGCAAACTTCTAAGCAAGCTGAAGGAGGGTAAAATATGCCCTATTCATAAAGGAGGTAGCAGAGCAGTGGCCAAAAACTACAGATCTATCTCTCTGACTTTGCACGTCAGCAAAGTCATGGAATGAATAGTCAGAAGAAAACTAATTACCTTCCTTGAGGAAAATGACTAACTGACTGATACCCAACAGCGTTTCCAACCAGGAAGAAGCTGCCTGACTCAGCTCTTACAACACTATGACTGGGTGCTGAAACAGCTGCTCAAACACCCAAATGTGGAAATGATATATCTTGACTTTGCAAAGGCCTTTGATAAAGTTTATCATGGAATGATATGTCACAAGTTGCGTGATCTCGGCATAGTCAGGAAATTGGGAGAATGGCTACATGACTTTCTGAAGGACAGAAGTCAGGTGGTAGTTGTCAGTGGGGTCACCTCCAATGACACGCAAATGGTGAGCAGTGTTCCACAAGGCACTGTTTTGAGACAACTACTGTTCATAATGGCCCTTTCAGATATGCCCTCACCCACACAGAGAGCCACGATCACAAGTTATGCAGATGATACAATAGTCTCACAGGTGACACAGAACCCTGAAGACACTATGTGCCTGCAATGTGAGTTAGATGAAATATACAAGTGGGCTGAAAAGAATAGCATGCAGTTTAATACTGAATAGTTTCAAGCCTTGTGCTATCAGCATGCAAAACTAAATGCAATACCAATTAAATACACTGGCCCTGGAGGGATTGCAATACCAGAAACACTGTCAGTGCAAGACCTGGACTTCTTACTGTCAAGTGTCCCAGATGAACCAACTTCACAGCAGGAAGTGTAGATGAGGGCAGTGGCATCAAACTCCCTCATGCACCAAATGTCAATGTCTGAAAAGAATTAGTGAAGTAAAATTATGTAGCAACACCAAATGGCAATGCGTGCCCCCAGCATGAGCTGAAACTATATCAAATCAAATCAAATCAAATCAAAGGGTAAAAATTATTAAATAATTATTTGCTAGTGGCTAGCAAGTGTAATAAGAGTTACTGCTATACTACGCTGGTGTTGCACGTTGCTTTTGAGGGCATTCTGAGGTGAATCCATGATGTATAAGCATGGAACTGAGTGCTTGCTTTGTGTTTTCGGTATGTATTGCAGTTTTATGTTTATGCATTTAATTAGCAACCTTACTGATGAGCATTGGATAATTAAATAATCAATAATTATCTTATTAGTTGTTTTATTTGGTCATTAATAGCAACACTTATAAGTATAAGGTTTACTGTTTTTTTATTCACTCAAATGTCTTGCTTGAGAGTACAAATTAACGTGCTTTAATCCAAGAATATTCTTTTCTTGATTTAAGGATTTGACTGCCATTTGTAGCATGTAAGAAATCCACATGGTGGTTTTCTCTTCGTGTATGTTTCATACACTATTATATATATATATATATATATATATATATATATATATACACACACACACACACATAATATATATGTGTTTGTGTGTGTGTGTGTATGCATGTGTGTCGTCAAGTATGAAATTTATGTAAGGTATATGGTAAACTTTGACAGCTGCTCATTTTGCACCATTATTATATTTTGACAATTTTTATTTTTTGTTAGAAATCTGACACATCTATTTCTTTATTCTAACTCATTTTGAGCTTTATAATGTATTTATATATCGTTCTTTGTTACTTTTGTTTAGAGATGGATAATTATTTACATTATTTACATATGACGGATATTTGTCCTCATATGGCGTAGTGGTTAAGGGCGCAAACTACTAACCCCAAGATTCCGAGTTCGATTCGAAGTAGTGACCTGAATAATAATAATAATAATAATAATAATAATAATAACAACAACATTGAAAAATACCTTAGGAATGAGAACCTAGGTTTGAAATTTCCCCCAAAACACCTGAAGGTTGGAGGGTTTATCAGCCGAAATGTTGTGTTAACAACAAACAAGATGAGGACAAATATCCGTCATATGTGAATAATGTAAATAATATACACAATTCCTCATCTCTGAAATATAGAACAGAGATGGATAAGTCAGATAAGTCAACCTCTTTTCGGCCAATAATGAAGGACTTCAACCAGTTATAGAGATCATCTCTTACACCCATTGCAGAGAGTTTCACCATAAGTCTTTTGTGTGGCATAGAATTAAAAGCCTTAGCAAAGTCCAGGTAAACAACATCCACCCAGGAGCCGCCATCAGTGATTCGGGTAATGTCCTCAAGAAACTCGATGAGTTGATTACAGCAGCTGGAGTGAGGAATAAATCCAAACTGT
Source organism: Octopus bimaculoides (assembly GCF_046866305.1). Classification (NCBI taxonomy): domain Eukaryota; kingdom Metazoa; phylum Mollusca; class Cephalopoda; order Octopoda; family Octopodidae; genus Octopus; species Octopus bimaculoides. Next base: position 58,907,851 of record NC_142928.1, read on the forward strand.
GACAGCTGGATGAGGCTGTGAGACTTCCAGAAGTTCCAGAGGGTTTCTCTGACACAGGAAACCATCAGTTTGGCGATGCAACTAGTAAGACTGACGGGGCGATAGTTGACAGGTGATGTGCGGTCACCTTTTTTGAACAGAGGGATAACACTGGCAGTTTTCCACTGCTCTGGAGTAACACCATTGTCAAGACAGAATTGAAAGAATAGTGAAAGTTGGTTCAGAAGAAAGTACCCACCACGTTTGAGAAGTAGGTATGTAACACCATTGAGACCAGGAGAGGCATAGTTACGTTTATTCTTAAGGTGGCATTGTAGCATTGCTGGTGTAAATTTCATAGTAGTTATAGAGTCCGGTGTCAGAGGTGATGAGATGGAACATTTTGATTTTCGACAGTAAAGATGCCTGCATAGCATCCAGCAATAATTTCTACACATTCTTTGGGATTGTCAGTAATCTGGCCTGTGTGGGGATTGCGAAGGGGACCAACTGAAAAGTGAGGTCTCTGCTTTGAATGTACATACTTCCAGAATACTTTGCTGTCAGGGTTGGTTACTATGCGCTGTTCGAATTCAAGCACTGCCTTTTTTGTCACCTGCTTGAGATGGTTGGATGATCTATTGCACTTTTTCCTGTTGATCTCTGATTTATGCATTTTATATTCATGTTCAGCATTATGGTGTTCTTTCCTGGCAAGTCGGACTGCTGCAGTCTCCCAAATTGCACTATTGTGTGTTTTTTTTGTGCTTGTGTGGTACCGATGCTGCACATGCCATCCATATTGAATTCAGAATGTTCTGAAGTATAGTGTTCACATCTACATAGACATAAAATTCGAGCCAGTTTGGTCATCGCAGCTTGGTACAATACGAGTTCCAGTCTGCTTTATTCCAGTCAAAGTGGGCAGTTTGAAGATGGCTGTGGTTTTTGTTACAACCAATCAGAGATAAGTCAGCCATGATCATGGAATGATCAGATCACCTAAAGGTCCTTCAGTAGTGACACTAATAATTGTTTCAGGAGAAGTGGTAAATAGCAGTGTTGTTACACCTTGTGGGGGAGGTAACAACTTGGGACCATATGTGTGTGTGTGTGTGTCTATGTTTGTACCCCCACCATTGCTTGACAACCGATGTTGTTGTGTTTACATCCCTGAGACTTAGCTGTTTGGCAAAACAGTCTGATAGAATAAGTACTAGGCTTACAAAGAATAAATCCTGGGGTCGGTTTCTTTAACTAAAGGTGGTGCTCCAGCATGGCTGCAGTCACATGACCAAAACAAGCAAAACAATAAAAAAACTATGCCATTTTAATCCCAAGCAATGCTGGGTATCTCTGCTAGTATTCATCATAAATATTGTTTCTGGTATAAATTAATATTAAGAAATATAACCGGTACTTGGCACACTGGAAAAAAAAAAAACTACCAGCTTGCCACATGAGAGAGCTAAGAAGCACTGGTATAGCAGAACTGAGGGTGCTAGAGTGTGGGATAGAAGAATTGTATGAGAGAAGAATGGTAGGATGAAGAAAAAGGAGGTTTAAGGCCACGTCTGTTCACCTGCACATTCAAGTAGGGCCAATCACATATGCACATGCTCACATCAGTATATATGCACAGTAAAGAGTAAAGGGGAAACAAAATGGCTCCAAGACATTATAGCACCAATAATAAGAACAATATCTCTGATAACAATAACAATATAAACAACCTGTAGCATCTGTCATCATTAGAAAGCCAGATAAAAGTTGCATTGACATCTATATAATATCTGGGTCAAAGTATATATATTCTGGTAGATACTGACGTGAGTTAGTATATTCATAGACAGATTCAAATGAAAGACCATAGCTGGTCGTTCATCATATGTGCCACTGCATGCACACAATATTCATTAATGAATTGAACAGGTACAAGTATAATAGAATACAAATAAAAACAGGCAAACAACTGGTATCAGGTTAGATTATAACATTTATATATTTAAACATGAGGGTTGAGTTTTTACAAGAGTATAAATCATAGTGAAGGTGCATGGCTCACTGGTTAGAGCATTGAGCTTATGATCATGAGGTTGTGAGTTCAATTCCTGAACCAGGCTGCATGTTGTGTTCTTGAACAAGACACTTTATTTCATGTTGCTCCAGTTCACTCAGCTGTAGAAATGAGTTGCGACGTCACTGGTGCCAAGCTGTATCAGCCTTTGCCTTTCCCTTGGATAACATCTGTGGTGGGGAGACTGGTATTCATGGGCAACTGCTGGTCTTCCATAAAAACAACCCTGGGTTGTGCATTCGCCAGTGAGGTGACTTTCCACCCAGACTTGTACCATGGAGGGCAACCTCTTAGGTGCCTCCATGTTGTAGTGCACCTGAGCACTGTATACAATAATTTCATTATATTATATCATTCGTGACCATTTGAACATGATCGTTACCAGCGTCGCCTTACTGGCACTTGTACCAGTGGCATGTGAACAAAACATTTGAGCGAGGTCGTTGCTAGCATCGCTGGACTGACTCCTGTGCAGGTGGCACGTAAAAACACCATTTGAGCATGGCCATTGCCAGTACCGCCAGACTGGCCCTCGTGCCGGTGGCACATAAAAGCACCCACTACACTCTCGGAGTGGTTGGCATTAGGAAGGGCATCCAGCTGTAGAAACTTTGCCAAATCAGATTGGAGCCTGGTGCAGCCATCTGGTTCGCCAGTCCTTAGTCAAATTGTCCAACCCATGCTAGCATGGAAAGCGGACGTTAAACGATGATGATGGTGATGATGATGATGATGATGATGAAGGAAAAAGAAAGTAATACTTTTATTCTGTTATATTTGTACTTGCTCAATTGACAAACTGCCAATAACCAATTATCTTTAGGCAGCTATAACATCTCTGCTTTCAGTTGCAGTTCAAGTTAGAGTTCTAGGCAGCAAGTCAACCTGAAAATTAATTGTATATACCTATTACTTAATGTCATCACATATAATACTGCCTGAATTCTATATTCATTTATGTATGCACACTTACAGAAGCTCATATTTATGTACCCTCACACACATAGCTGCACACATATATGTATATGTTGATAATCACTCACAAAGTCATGTTATGACTGCACAGACCATCATGTTATGTATGCCACCAGCCACCTCCTGATGCTGTGAAACATACATACATACATACACACACGCATGCAGACGTGCACATGCACACGCGTGCACGTACACACGCACACACACACACCTGTAAGACTTCAATGTGATTGTGTATATTTGCAAACTACCACATCATCATCATCATCATCATCGTTTAACGTCCGCTTTCCATGCTAGCATGGGTTGGACGATTTGACTGAGGACTGGTGAAACCGGATGGCAACACCAGGCTCCAGTCTGATTTGGCAGAGTTTCTACAGCTGGATGCCCTTCCTAACGCCAACCACTCAGAGAGTGTAGTGGGTGCTTTTACGTGTCACCCGCACGAAAACGGCCACGCTCGAAATGGTGTCTTTTATGTGCCACCCGCACAAGCCAGTCCAGGGGCACTGGCAACGATCTCGCTCAAAAATCCTACAGGAGCCAGTCAGGCGGTACTGGCAACGGCCACGCTCAAAATGGTGCATCTCATGTGCCACCCGCACAAGAACCAGTCCAGGGGCACTGGCAACGATCTTACTTGGCTTGCCGGGTCTTCTCACGCACAGCCCATTTCCGTAGTCATCGCCTCGGTGAGGCCCAATGTACGAAGGTCTTGCCTCACCACCTCAGCCCAGGTCTTCCTGGGCCTACCTCTTCCACGGGTTCCCTCAACTGTTAGGGTGTGGCACTTTTTCACGCAGCTATCCTCCTCCATTCTCACCACATGTCCATACCAGCGCAATCGTCTCTCTTGCACGCCACAACTGATGCTTCTAATGTTCAGCTTTTCTCTCAAGATACTTACACTCTGACGGGTATTCACATTGACATTACACATCCAACGGAGCATACTGGCTTCATTCCTTGCGAGCTTACGTATGTCCTCAGCAGTTACAGCCCACGTTTCACTGCCATGTAGCATGGTTGTTCGTACGCATGCGTCATACAGTCTGCCTTTTACTCTGAGTGAGAGTCCCTTTGTCGCCAGCAGGGGTAAGAGCTCTCTAAACTTTGCCCAGGCTATTCTTATTCTAGCAGCTACACTTTCAGCGCACCCACCCCCACTACTAACTTGGTCGCCCAGATAGCGGAAGCTATCGACTACCTCTAGTTTTTCACCCTGGAATGAGATAGAAGTTGTTTCCTGTTTGTTTGCAGTCTTTATTGCACCTGAACATCTGCCACAAACAAAAACTAACTTGCTCGTTAACCTACCTTTGATGTTGCTGCACCTCTTATGTGTCCATAGCTTGCACCGGGTACATCTTATAGAGTTACTACCTACTCCTTTTCTACATACTGAGCAGGGCCATCTACCTGAAGGGGTTTGTGTTTTATCTACCTTCCTACTTATTAGGATTTTGGTTTTAGCTAGGTTGACTCTAAGGCCCTTCAATTCTAGACCTTGCTTCCACACCTGAAACTTCTCCTCTAGTTCTGATAGTGACTCCGCAATTAGGGCAAGGTCATCAGCATAGAGGAGCTCCCAGGGGCAACCTGTCTTGAACTCCTCTCTGATTGCCTGGAGGACTATGGTAAATAATAGGGGGCTGAGGACGGAACCTTGGTGGACCCCTACCTCTACCCGGAATTCATTGCTGTACTCATTTCCAACCCTCACCTTACTGGCAGCATCTCTGTACATGGCTCGCACAGCTCTCACTAACCATTCTTCTATCCCAAGTTTCCTCATTGACCACCAGATAAGGGCTCGGGGGACCCTGTCAAAGGCTTTCTCCATGTCAACGAAAGCCAGGTACAGAGGTTTATCCTTAGCTAGGTATTTCTCTTGCAACTGTCTCACTAGAAATAAGGCATCAGTAGTGCTTTTACCTGGCACGAACCCAAACTGCATCTCATCTAAATTGATTCGCTCCCTAATTAGTTGGGCTATGACCCTCTCTGTAACTTTCATAACCTGATCTAACAGCTTGATGCCTCTGTAATTATTTGTATCTAAAGCGTCCCCTTTACCTTTGTAGCAGTTGACTATGATGCTGCTACACCAGTCATAGGGTATGACTCCTTCGTGTATCACCTGGTTCGTAATACGGGTGACTAGGCTATAGCCAACACTGCCAGATATTTTGAGCATCTCTGCAGTGATTCCTGATGGGCCGGGGGCTTTCCCAGTCTTCATACTCTTAATTGCTTTATCTACCCTGGTACTATCAACTCGGATAGCTGGTCCCTCTATTGGGTCGACATAAGGCAGGCTCTCTTTCTCCCATTCATTCTCTTTATTAAGCAATCTATCGTAGTGGCATCTCCAGACCTCTTTCTTTGCATCCTCATTTAATGCAAGCGTACCATCATCCATGCGAACACATTTCTCTCCTACAACATCACTATTCTCTCTCCTACACTGTCTTGCAACACGAAATACCTCGAGTCTTTGGTCCTCACGGCGCAGAACATTGGCAAATCTTTCCTTATCTGCTTCCCCTCTGGCTAAATAAACCTGTCGCCTAGCCTCCCTTCTGGCACATTGGTACAATTCCCTGCTACCACCGTTCTTCCAGTCCTTCCAAGCTTGTTTCTTTTGTCTAATAGCCCTGTCTACCTCCTTGTTCCACCACCACGTTACTCTGGGTTGGGAGGGGACCTTACACCACCCACAAATCTGGTCGGTGGCTTTCAACAGGTTGTCCCGCAGAAATCTCCAATTGTCTTCCACGTTGTATGATGCTATATCCCCTTCTATTTCGTTAAATGCTTCAAGTAACTTGTCTCTAAGTCTCTGTCCGTTTGCAGGGTCTTTAAGCTTCCACACCCTTCTTCTCCAAGCCTGTCTAATTCTGGGCACCCATTTTGCCTTAATCCCAAAGTCGCTAACTACTAATCTATGTTGTGGGGTACATTCTTCGCCAGGGTAGGTTTTGGCATTTATAAGCCGCCCTCTTTCCCTATTTCTGGCGAGGATGTAGTCGATTTGGCTAGAGTGTCTGCCGGAGCGGTAGGTGACTAGGTGACTGGCAGGTTTCCTGAAGTTGGTATTGCAGACCATAAGATTGGTTGCATCACAGAACTCCAGCAGTCTGGTTCCCTCCTCGTTGCGGGAACCGAAGCCATAGCCTCCATGTATGCCATGGAAGCCCCCAGCACGACGTCCGACATGACCGTTGAAGTCTCCAGCCACAAAGAGAAGGTCCCTGTCACTCGTCGACGAGGTAGTTTGCAAGAGGGTGTCATAGAATTGGTCTTTCAGACCATCTGGTAGCCCAGGTTGAGGTGCATAGGCTGAGATGACAGTAGCTAATCTATGATGAAGCACTAGTCTGATCTTAAGTACTCTGTCACTTACTCTAACGACCTCGATTACCTTATCCACCCATTTCTCCGCTAGAAGTATTCCTACGCCCCCGACCCCGTCAGTGTTCCCTGCCCAGAAAATCTTCAAGTCAATAAATAAGTCAATAAGACACTGCATGTTACCAAATGTACTCATCCATTGTTATATGTCATCTACAGTGTGTTCACATAGGAGGTGTAGTTTCACATGTGTCAAATATCATTGCTCCTAGGAAGAGTCAATATCCAAGTTGACTATTCCAACTTGTTTGTGTACTAGATGATGCACTTTTAGGTGCTATAGTGCTCAGTTATGATAGTGGTATTATCCAATATTCCTCTAATAGATGCTTGACACATAGCAAAGAACAATGTGGACAGAATTGGTGTTGGTGTATCCCCTTGCTTAAAACCATTTTCAACCAAAGCTGGTTCAGAGAGCTTACTATTCATGTTGACACCTACTTTCATTCCATCATGAAAACATCTTAGCACTGAGACAAACATGTCAGGGCACCCAAATTTCCTCAAAATGTTTCATAAAGTATTTCTCTTCACAGTACCAAAGGCCTTAGTCAACATCCTCAACGTATTTTACTGGAAATTGCCTAAAAGAAAAGATCATATCCATTGTCCCTCAGCCATTTCTGAAACCACACTGAGACTCAGTGAAGAAATCATTAGCCATGTTGTAGAGAAATCTGTTTGACATGATCCTACAAAATACCTTACCTTCAATAGAGAGAACAGAGATACTCCACAGTAATTCCTACAGTCATCCTTCCTACCTTTCTCTTTATAGAAAACCACCATCAGCACATCATTCAAATCATTTGGGACACTATCTTCAATTGATACTTTCTGCAGTAAATTAGATGTCAAGGCAATTTTTTCACTTTCACATTTCAAGATTTCAGTGCAGAGGCCATCCATTCTAAGCAACTTACCACTTTTTATTTTTCTTACATTTGTAACTTCTTCAAGGGAAGGAGTTTCTGCTTTTGTATTTTTTTGTGGGCACACAGGGAATCAAACTATCATGCATGCATGCATCCATCTATCCTGATGCAGTGCAAGGCCTTGAAGCAGTTCAAGGCCCTGATGCAGTGCTAGGCCATGATGCAATTCAGGGCCCTGCTGCAGTTCAGGACTCTGATGCAGTTCAGGACCTGATGCAGTTGGAGGCCCTGATGCAGTTGAAGGCTCTGATGCAGTTGGAGGCCCTGATGCATTTCAAGGCCTTGATGCAGTTCAGGGCCTGATACAGTACCAGGGCCTTGAATTGCATCAGGGCTTTGAACTGCATTAGGGTCCTGAACTGCATCAAGGCTTCAAACTGCATCACAGCGCTGAACTGCATCACGGCTTCAAACTGCATCAGGGCCCCATCCAGTCACCCACACATGGTGATAGCTCCATCTTCACAGATGATTGCTGTCTCCTTGAGCTTCCTCATTCTCACTGACTTTCCACCCATAACCTCTCAGATGACTATTCAGGCCCATTGCAGGTCTATGTGTTTTGAAGCACAGATGACTGACCAAAGTTGCAACTTATTGTGTGCTTCCAATTGGTTAGATCTGCATATGTCACCACTCTTCCATCACCATAGGACTTTATTATATGGAATGACAAATGAGGTCACCATAAAGGTCATCATAAATGCTTGTGCAATATGAGTTCCACTCTTTGAGTTTCCATGATTAGTACCTGGTTACAGGCTGAAGTGAGAGACCAGTGAAACCGCAAGTGTTCCTCTATTAGAAGGATAATGTGACAACAGCAAAGTATCTCTCACTCCCAGTAGTTTTAGGGCACATCCAGGCACCAACCAAGAGTATTTCTGTGTCCCTCTGCTCAGATGGATTGTCGTTACACATGCTAGTTAACCCATTGCTGAGGCCCTGGTGTTATTGATCCAGGTCAGAGAAGACCAGGAATAGTAGGAGCTAAGAGGTGGTTCCATACTCCTCAAAACCCTGAAACTCTCAAACCAGAGCCCACTGTTGGATTCAGTTTAAATTCATTTCCAGGATGCACACGTGCATGCACACATGAGTAGGCATGTGTATCTGTATATGCATAAAGTTGTGCATATATGTATGAGACATCAAGTAACTAGATAACTTGGACTTCTTACCACAAAAAGAACCAGGAGGAAACAGATAAACGATAATGCAATCTATTTTTAAATAATTCTGAATATTTTACTATCAATGAAGAAGCATTTTGCTCACATCAAAGAATTTTTATTCTTTGAATTACTTGCTGTGAAGAAGGTTGAAGTGTTTGTCCATACATTCTCTGTGCAACATATTGACATTTTGTAGCACAAATACCCTAATGTATTTGCTTATAAATCCCTGGTAAAGTGGTTCATCATCATCATCGTTTAATGTCCGTTTTTCATGCTGGCATGGGCTGGATGGTTTGACTGAGGTCTGGAGAGCCAGTGGCTGCACCAGGCTCTAATCTGATCTGACAATATTTCTGCAGCTGGATGCCCTTCCTAATCCAACCACTCCGAGAGTATAGAGGGTTCTTTTTACATGCCACCGGCACAGGAGCCAGTCAGGCAGGCCTGGCATCAATCATGTTCGGATAATGCTTTTTACGTGCCACCAGCATGAGAGCCAGTCAGGGGATACTGGCATTGGCCATGTTCAGATGGTGCTTTTTATGTGCTACTGGCATGGGAGCCAATTAGGCAGCCCTGGCATCGATCACGTTTGGATAGTGCTTTTTATGTGTCACCAGCTCAGGAGCCAGTCAGTGGGTACTGGCATCACCCACATTCAAATGGTGCTTTTTACATGCCACCAGCACGAGAACCAGCCAGGGGACACTAGCATCAACCATGTTCAGATGATGCATTTTACGTTCTAACAGATCAGGAGCCAGTCAGGGTGCACTGCCCACAGCTACGATTTTGGTTTTACTTGACTCAACAGGTCTTTTCAAACATATCATATCACCTGACACATTAAGGGTACTCTTAAATGGCTGCAATTTCACTTTAGATGCTGGATCTTCTCAGCATATCTCCACAAGTCTCAGTCTCCTGTCATGGCCTCTGTGAGGTCCAATGTTTGAAGGTCAAGCTTCACCACCATATCCCATGTTTTTCTGAGTCTACTTCTTCCACAGGTTCTTTCCACAGTTAGGGAGTAGCAATTCCTCACACAGCTGTCCTCATCCATATGTAACACATAACCATACCAGCACAGTCTTCTCTCCTGCACACCACATTTGATGCTTCTTATGCCCAACTTTTCTCTCAGGGTGCTCACACTCTGTCGTGTATGCATACTGACATTACACATCCAGTGAATCATACTAGCTTCATTTCTTTCAAGCCTACACATGACCTCAGCAGTCATAGCCCATGTTTCACTGGTGTGTAGCATGGCAGTTCGCACACATGCATCAAACAGTCTACATTTCATCTTGAGCGATAGGTTCTTAGTTGCCAGCAGAAGTAGGAGCTCCTGGAACTTTACCCAGGCTATTCTTATTCTGGTCGCTACACTCCCAGAACAACCATCTTCCACTACAGACTTGGTCATCTAGGTAGCAGAAGCTATCAACTACTTATAGTTTTTCCTCTGGCATGTGATAGAATCTGTTTTCTGTACATCTTCAGTGTTTATTGCCTCTGTGCATCTGCCACAGATATATTACATTGACAATAATTTTAAAACAGTGCAAGTAAAATAATTCTAGTTCATAAAGCAAGTTTCTTGTCTCTTATGTCTGAAACTGTTAGTCTAATTCAACTTTTATTGACCATCTCTGTAATTTCAGTTGCAAACTAAAGAAGCTTCCCAATCTTGAGCAGAATTTGTATGATGCATGATGGCTCAAGAATGAGTGTCTTCACTGGCTCTTATATCCATCAAGAAACAGATACTTGTCCATTTAGCACAACACAAAGAATTATACCATAAGTATTGAAGACCGAGAACAAAGTATTGAAAGCCAATCTCAAGACACTGAGCCTTACAAATGAGATGACAGGGGACCAAGATATCTGGTGCTTTGCTGTATTCAAGAAGACCTGTCTGCCACAGCAGAAGTGATACTGGTGCTGGTGACATAATAAGCACCCAGTACACACAGTAGAGTGGTTAGCATCCAGCCATAGAAACCATGCCACAATAGATTGGTGTGGCCTTACCAGCTCCAGTCAAACCATCCAACCCATGCCAGCATGGACAACGGACATTAAATGATGATGATGATGATCTTACAAGAATTTGCAAAAAAACTCAAAGTACTCAGAATTTATGTTTAAAAAAGTAAGTGTGTATTTCTCCAAAAAAAATGAACATATTTTAACTTTTTCATTTTATAGGGTAGTGTCTATTCTATACAAATGCTTTGCTGAATTTGCTATATGAAAGCCTTTAAAATGATATTACAATAGAAATTCATGGAGAATAAAAGATAAAATATTGTCTTTTTTATTTGTTCTTATCCCACAAAACAATTAAAGCTATTGCAGCTCACCATAGTTTTGTTTGTTAAATAAATGCAAATAAAATTTAGGCCATGTAAGATAATCAACCTGTTCAAAATATCTTAATCAACTGTTGAAAATCATTCACACAAATTGTTTTCTGTTTAAGTAAAATGTAAGACAGTAGGTTAAATAAATGGGTCAGTTGATTTTCCAGCCCCACTACAACCCAGGATGTCTGCCTAATTTTGAAGAAGTGATTTGAAAAAAGTGATAATGTAAAGGGAAATAATTATGTCAGTCTTCATACAATAGCCAGTACAGTAATGCCTCGACTATCGCGGTTATTACGTTTCAAACCTCCTACCACCATCGCAATAGGTGAAAATCCGCGAAGTAGAAACAGTACTATACTGTACATATTTTTTTATTTTTTTATAATTTGTATATATTTATTTTATTATAAATGCACAACACCACACACTTCCATACAGCATATGCGATTCTTTGTTTACTCATCTACGGTATACTATATATTTTCTTTTAATATGTTTTAATTAATGTGTTATACAGTGAAGTACTGTACTGTATTTTTATTTATTAATTTTTAGACGCGAAAATGCTGATTTTACCACAGAAATAATTAAAATCTAAAACAATATAAAAATGCCTATCAGCTTCAGAAACGCGCGATATAAATATATATATATTAGCCGGAAAAATCCACGATGTACTCAGGGCACAATAGGTGAACCACGATATGGCGAGTGATTACTGTAGTCGAGTAACATGCAGTCAAAGAGAGATGTTTCAACTGTAGTTACATTGGATCATCATCATCATCATCATCGTTTAACGTCCGCTTTCCATGCTAGCATGGGTTGGATGATTTGACTGAGGACTGGTAAAACCGGATGGCAACACCAGGCTCCAATCTAATTTGGCAGAGTTTCTACAGCTGGATGCCCTTCCTAACGCCAACCACTCAGAGAGTGTAGTGGGTGCTTTTACGTGTCACCCGTACGAAGGCCAGTCAGGCGGTACTGGCAACGGCCACGCTCGAAATGGTGTCTTTTATGTGCCACCCGCACAAAAGCCAGTGCTGGGGCACTGGCAACGATCTCGCTCGAAAACCCTACCAGGCTCCAATCTGATTTGGCAGTGTTTCCACAGCTGGATGCCCTTCCTAATGCCAACCACTCAGAGAGTGTAGTGGGTGCTTTTACGTGTCACCCACACGAAGGCCAGTCAGGCAGCACTGGCAACGGCCACGCTCATCTCGCTCGAGAAACCTCGTGTCACCCGCACAAGAGCCAGTCCAGGGGCACCAGCAACGATCTCGCTCGAAAATCCTACAACAACCCCACATGAGAGCCAGTTCAGGGGCACCGGCAACGATCTCGCTCGAAGAAATTTCATGTGTCGCCTGCACAAGAGCCAGCCCAGAAATTCTCCCATTAAAGATAATACCCTAAATTGTACAAATTCTAAATTTTGTTCAACACTTGTGCTAGAGTTGCCTCTAGTATTTATAATAAGAGTAAAGACTCTTTTCAGTTTTGAATGACTATGAGGTTGCACTTAGAAAGTTACCCTCCGAGGCATAAGTCTAGCAAAATTTGTTTATGGAAGACTAGCAGTCATCCATGTTAGCTAGAGGAAGCCTGGTACAGCTTGGCACCAGTGATGTTGCAACTCATTTCAACAGCTGAAGTAAGTGTCTTGCTCTAGAACATAACACACAACCTGGTCTAGGAATCAAACTCACTACCTCATGATTATGAGCCCAACACTCTAACCAGTGAGCCATATGCCAACACACACACACACACACACACACACACACACATATATATATATATATATATATATATATATATAGTTTCAGGGACAAACTCAACCGTTAGATACATAAAGAGAGTAAATTTATTAACATAGTGAAACTGTAGTGCGTGCATGCAGCATCATATATAAATAACACAGTAGATAAGTCAGGCCTTCGTGTACAAGAGTATGTATACAACAAATATGAAATGACGGACTGTCATATAAGCAATAGTGTATGTACAATATGTGAGAGTACAAATGTGTGTGTGAGTGAGAGGAACACAGAACATAGAAAGAGTGTCTGTAACATAGACTGTAAAAAGTCTTCAAACACTGAGATAGAGAAAACCAGTTCGTATAAGAGTTACACAAGATATAGAATGTTCATACGCAGGAAGTTGTGGCCAGAAAGCAGAGCTGTGGTATCACAATATGTGTTGAGTATCGATGCTGTGACCGGTTACCTGATACGGAATATTCTCGCAGGTTAGTTCTGACTGTTGTTCGTGGTGGAAATAATCCACTCAAACAGTGTCGATATAAAACCAAGTTTGTTGATATTGGTGTGTACTCTGGTGGTGGGGTTGCTGGCAACGACATTGTGGTAGTCAGTACATAGGTGGTGAAGATGTCATCATTGTAAACTGCCTGAAGCTGTGTTCTGTATGTGTGTGTGGTCAGCAACCAGACCTGTGAGAGATCTGAAATCGAAGACGACTGGCGTCGTTGGAGCGGGCTTATTTATAGATGAAATAGGGCTCACCGGAAACCCACAAAAACTCTCTCTCACATGACCTTATTAGAAGGCCACTATTGGACGGTATCCACCCTGGCGCGAAGCAGAACTGGGGACAATTGCCGTGCAAATGAGAACCAATCAGGGTGGTGGACAGAAGGGTCCAAGGCAGCCGAAGGCTAGATGTTAGCCGCTTCATTATCATTTATGATTGAATGCCCGAGAGAGAGGTTTCACAACATATATATATATATATATATATACACACACACACTCACACACACACACACATACACGCACATACAGCATTTGCAGAGACATACATACATACATACATACATATATACATACATACAGAAATACCCTGTTGTTTTTGTTGAAATTCCAATGAAGGAGCCTTGGATCTAGGTTAAAAGCTGGTTCTTTCTCTATTGACAAGAAATCTTTAAATAAACTGAATAATGACATACATACATATATACATACATACATGTACATTCAAATATACACACACATTAAATACCTGCATTGACTCATATGCACACACATATCACCAGTAATCTTATACTTACATATGCACATTTATATATGTGCATTGATGATAATATGACTTTTATGATTTACCAGAATGTGATATTTGCTTGTTGTTAGGAAGTGTATATTTAATTGTTTAAAGAAATATTTGGAATGGTAGATTCAAGCAGATTTTGTTTCTGTTTCTGTTCCTTTTTTTTTTTTTCCTCTTTTCCAGTGGGATTTGTCATTGTCTTCCAGATGTATTTGACTTTTTCACAGTATCCACCAGCAGCACAAGTATCATGTTAGAAATATCATTGAATACACTCATTACAAGAAAGAACTGAGAGTCCCAGTGCAACATTGTTCTCTAAATTACTAATTTAGTGACTTGAGGAACTAGTTATATATTATAGTCATTCAGTGGGTTTCATAAATGATTTGTGTGTGGAGTATTATAGGTTCAAGGTTACATGAAAAAAATTGACTGCTTCAAGATGTGTTTCAAGTGTGAGTGAGTGTTTGTGTGGATGTGTGTGTGTGAGCATGATTATAATGATATATATATTATATGCCATCATCATCATCACCATCATTTAACGTCTGTTTTCCATGCTGGCGTGGGTTGGATGACTTGACAGGAGCTGGCATGCTAGAGAGCTACACTAGATTGCAGTTGTCTGTTTTGATAAGATTTCTATGGCTGGATGCTCTTCCTAATACCAACCACTTTACAGAGTATATTGGGTACTTTTCTACATGGCACTGGCACAGGGTCTTTTTATGTGATGCCAGCACAGGTGCTTGTTTATGTGGCACCTGCACTGGTGCTTTTTACATGGTGCCAGCATCCATGGGGTTGTCAGAGAAGATTCTTGGTTACCCCAAGTAGGACAAGGAAGTGAAGACAGGTGGTAGGGTATGATAGTAAAAGACATGCTTGTATGTGTGGATGACCATGATGTTATTTAGTTTAACTTGTCTGCTCAAGTACAATAAATTTCCAGAAGTCTCAGTCTGTTGTCATCTCCCCTGTGAGGCTCCTCTGAAGATCATTTCTCACCACTTTGTCCTATGTCTCTTGGATTACCTCTTCCACAGGTTCCCTTCATAGTTAGAGATCAGCACTTCTTTATGCAGCTGTCCTCATCCATATACATCACATGACCAAGTCTTTGCTCTTGCACACTACACGTGATGCCTCTGATATCCAGTTTTTCTCTTACACTCTGTCATATATGCATACTCACATTACCCATCCAGCGGAGTATACTGGCTCCATTTCTCTCAAGCCTTTGCATGTTCTCTGTAGTCACAGCTCATATATCACTGCCATGTAACATAGCTGTTTGTACATCAGAATTGTATAACAAATAAAGAGCCTCTTCCTCAGATTGAAAGGCAGATTGTATGATGCCCATGTACAAACAGCTATGCTATATGGCAGCGAAACATGGGGAATGACTACATATATGATATATATATATATATAAAACGTAGAGTGTATTGCAATAACGTAGAGTGTATTGCAATAATATAAAGTGTATTGCAATAGCTTATGCCATATAGCTATGCTTACCAGCGTTGTGCTCTACATAGTCATCAAAGATTATTATATTTTTTATACATCCTTTACAAATGGATTTGGAATATTATGACCTGGGATCTTCAACAATGAATATCCCAACACCATCAAACGAACTCTATACAAGGCTGCTGCTGGAGAAAATAATTGAATTGATCAAGCAGATGAGATGGAAGACTTTTTACTTTGACATTGTACAAGACAAAATCAAGACATAGTTAGGAAGAAGCGTGTATACAGAATAATAACAGCACATTTGCTCTCACTGTTGCTGATAAAAAAGAAACATTGAAGGGCTATTATACAAGGCTATGGAATGTGGAAAATGCAGAGAAGGGAGAGAGAGAATGCCTGCACCAAGTGGACTCAACAGAGGGTTTGGTTACCCAAGTTGACACTAGTATGATAGAATAATGCGAAATACAATAGTAGGGAAAGCAGTTATGCCATCAGGAATCGTTAACAAGATGCTTAAAATATCTGGTGAAGTAAGGTACAGGTTAATCACTTGAATAATAAATCAGATAATACAGGAAAGTGTCATACCCAATGACTTGTTCTGGACTATCATTATAAACAACTACAAGAGCAAAGGAGATGCACTTCGGAGAGGAAACTACAGAGGTATAGAACTGTTAGAACAGGTTATGAAAGTTACAGAACGTGTTATTTCAAAACTGATTAGTGACAGGTTTAATCTGGGTGAGATGCAGTTCAGCTTCAGCCTGGGAAGAGATACCTCTGATGTTATATTCTGAGTGAAAGTACTTCAGAAGAAAAACATAGCTAGGAGTAATACTTGATCAAGAGAAGATCTTTCACAGAGTATTACACTCTGAGATTTGGTGATTGTTAAGGAAACTAAGAGTAAATTGAAAGCTTTGTGAGAGCAATGCAATCCATGTGTAGAGGTTCAGTCAACAATGAACTCAATGATGAATTCAGTGTACAAGTAGGGTTTCATCATGGCTCAGTCCTCTCCTGTTCATTAGAATCCTCAAAGCCCTGATAGAGGAATTTAAGACTGGCTGCTCTTGGGATCTCCTATATATTGACAGCATTCATTGCAAAAGCTGTAAAGGGATTGAAGCAAAAATTCCAGATTTAGAAGCAAAACCTGGAACTGAAGGGCTTTAAAGTAAACTTTGCAGAGACAAAAGATTTAGTAAGTAATTAGAAAATCAGAACCCTTATAGTATTAGAGAAAGGACTACAAGAAGGCAATAGAAATTCTATACAGTGTACCCAGGGTAAATAATGGATACATAGAAATATAGTGAGATTATATGCAAGCTAATAAATAAAGTGGATTTCATATGCACTAAGGTAGTAAACCCTAATAGTATTGAAGAAAGATTCTCTCAGATACTTAGATGGCTTCCATGAAGAAATTAATAGTTTTTGTTATCTAGGCTAAATTAGCAGTGAGAGAGGTGAGGTCCAAAAGTGTGGTAACCAGAATAAGAATAAGTTAGAGAAAATTCAGGAAGCTATTACCTCTGCTGGCAATGAAGTACTTCACCCTCAAAGTCCAGGACAGATTGTATGATACTTGTATGCAAAGCGCACTGCCATATGGAAGCATAATGTGACTGTAAATGTGGAGGACATGTGAAAACTAGAAAGAAATAAAGTGAGCTTACTTTACTGGATGTGCAGTAGGGTGCATAAATAATGAAACTTAAATGGACTGAGAGACAAACTAGCTCCAGAGGAAGCAGGTGTAAAGTGTGAAAAAAAGACTGTAATGCTATGGGCAAAAGATGGGAGTGGCTGATGACAGCTGCATAAGGGCTGAGCACTTTGAAGTGAATGGTACCTGAGGACAAGGGAAAAATGAAGAAGACTTGGTATAAGTTGGTGAAAAATGATCTGTGATCTCAAAATACATCTGAAGAAAGAGATGAAAGAGATAAAAGAGAATTGTGTGAACTGGAAATATACAGTGTTGCATAAACCTAACCCAACCTCCTGCACAAACTTAGTGAACTACACGTTAAATAACTGGATATTACATGCACCCCCTGCCTATTGCCTATTTGTACCCTTACATCTTTCCAACATCTCTTCCTCTACTCATTCTACCTATTCTACATTCTCTCATCTCCACATACAATCACACATACAATCATATACATAGGTACAACAGTCAATTACTGGATCACAAGCTGAAAAAATTAATGCTGAGAAATGTGGGTAGCATCAATTTAAAGTTCAATATTTCATGTTATTATAAGATAGGTAAGGTACGATGTTATATATGTGCAACATGTTGTATTTATAAATAAATTCTAGATAAGAGAATATAAAAATAACGCAAACTTATGTTGTCTTTGAAATGTAAATGTGTCATTCACTAGACTGAGGTCCAACAAAAACTGAATTGCACACTTAGTCATAGTCCATGCAAAGTCATTATACAAGATTTTCCATCGTGTTATACGTGTGTGTGTGTGCGCGCACACACGCATGTGTATCTTTTATCTTTTACTTGCTTCAATCATTAGACTGCAGCCCTGCTGGAGCACCACCTTGAAGAATTTTCAGTCAAATGAATCAGCCCCAGTACTTTCTTTTATTTTTAAGCCTGGCACTTGTTTTATCGATCTGTTTTGCTGAACCACAAAGTTATGGGGGATGTAAACACACCAACACCAGTTGTCAAGCTGTTGTGAGGGACAAACACAGACACAAAGACACACACACACACACGTAGATAGGCATATATAGGAGGAGATGCCTAAAAGTAACTGGAAACGTTCTCTGTGGGACACACTTGTTATAGTTGAAACTCCATAAGATGCACCCAATGTAAGCTTTGGACACATAAAAGGTGCAACAATATCAAAGGAAGGTAAACAGGGAAACTAGCTTTTGTATGTGGAAGATGCATGGGTACAATAAACACTGAAGATGTGCAGAAAATAGACTCCATCAACTGCCAGTGGGGGTGGGGGACAAATTAGAGGTAGTAGACAGCTTCCGTTATCTAGGTGATCAAGTTAGTAGTGGAGGTGGATGCTCCAAGAGTGTAGCTGGGCAAAGTTCAGAGAACTCCTACCTCTGCTGGCAACAAAGAGCCTCTCTCTCAGAGTGAAAAGCAGATTGTATGATGCTTGTGTGCAAACAGCTATACTATATGGCAGTGAAACATGGGTTGTGGCAGCTGAGGTCATGAATCAACTTGAAAGAAATGAAACCAGTATGCTTCACTGGATGTGCAAGATCAGTGTGCATGTTCGACAGAGTATAAACATCTTGAGAGACAAGTTAGGAATAAGAGGCATCAGCTGTGGTGTGCAAGAGAGATGTGCTGGTATGGTCATGTGATGCATATGGATGAGGACAGCTGTGTAAAGAAGTGCCAATTTCTAACTGTGGAGGGAACCTGTGGTAGAGGTAGACCCAGGAAGACATGAGATGAAGTAGTGAAGCATGATCTTCGAACTTTGAGCCTCACAGAGGCAATGACTAGTGACCAAGACCTTTGGCAATATGCTGTGCTTAAGAAGACCTGTCAAGCCAAGTGAAATCATAGTCATGACCAATGCTGGCATCATGTAACTGGCACATAAAGAGCACCTTTGGAGTGTTGGGCCTCATGGAGGCAAAGTGGCTGAGTTCCTTTCAAGTGTTGGGCCTCACGGAGTCAACGACTGAGACCTTTGGTATTATGTCATGCTTGAGAAGAAGACCCATCAAGCTGAGCAAAATCGCAATCATGGCAGATACTGGTGTCACACAAATGGCACCGGTGCCAGTGGCACGTAAAAGCACCCATTACGCTCTCAGAGTGGTTGGAATTAGAAAGGGCATCCAGTAGTAGAAAACTCTGCCAAATCAGACTGGAGTTTGGTGCAACCTTCCAGCTTACCAGTCCCAGTTAAACTGTCCAACCCATGGACAACAGACATTAAATTCAGTAGAAAAATAAAATTTGAAGTAGAGCACTCTGAAACATTGGCTCCGTATTTCTGCTAAATTTTGAACTCAAAATCACAGAAAATGAATCTGTCCCTACTAACTTTTACAGAAAAGCAGCATGCAGGGTGCCTGTTTGTGCATTATAATTCATCCTTGTCCATTAGAGCTAAAACGGCCTGCATTAGAAATGAGATTCATAGGATTTGCAGTAAATGCAGCAAGACAAGAAACAAAAAGACCAACACCATACAATTCCAAAAGTCCTGATGGAGAATGGCTATCCATTCTCTTTCACTAAATGACAGTATATCACCAGACCATCAAAACTTATACATCCAAGGATAAAGTGTGTTTTGAAACTGTTACATTTTAACACAAAAACAACTGCTGCAAACCATGTGATCTGGAGGAAGGATTGAATGTTTGACTGAGACACCCTGAACCTTCTCTGAGGTGGTTCCTAACAAAAAACAAGCCAAGACAAAACAATGCCATATGTACATTGGCCAACTACCCAATCAATAATGAAAGTTTATGTCTGCAGTCCTGTGGTGTATAAAATCATGAGTAGTGAATGTAATGAATTCTACATCAGAAGTATCATCAAACAAATAAACATGCAGATTAAAGAACACCTCTACGCTAATGCTTCTTCCATCAAAAAACATCTACAGAAATGCTACACTCAAGACATCCAAGTTTCCATTGAATCTACAGAAAGAAGCACTGGGAACTTGAGAATAAAAGAAGCCAACTGAATTAGAAAGACCAGCCCACATTAGCAACAGAACCAAACTGAATACATTTGATTTGCTGCTATAACAATGCAAAGCAACCCTTCATACACAACAAAACAGAAAAGTCAGCTCACCACACCATTTCTCCAAAGACATCCTGAAAAAGGGGGCCTAACCTTGAAATATTGACATACAAAGTAAAGGTAATGATCATTAACCTGTATTTTTTATAATTTGCATTGTTTGGCTTTATAAAAATATAATTAAACACACACACACACATGCGCGTGCGTGTGTGATTAGTGTTGCAGATCCACAAGTTCTTTGCCTCACAGAACCACAAGAGCATTGTTCCCTCCTCATTTCAAGAACCAAAGCTATAATCTTTGTGTGTGCTGAAATCCACCAGAATGCTTCCTGGCCTGTCTGTGTAGTCATGATCCACAATAAGGTCATTGTCATTTGGCAATGTGTGTATGCATGCATGTGTGTGTCTTGATGATGATGATACTAGTTATTTTCTTTGTGAAAGAGAGTTAAGAAAATCAATGCTGAAAAAAGGCTATAGTTTGCTCCTACCACCAAGCAGATTTCTTTCTTAGACCTTGTAACTTTATTAAAAAGTTAATCAAAGTAACAAAATTGTCAAAAAAGAGAAGAATGAAGATGGAGAACTTGAAATGTATTGATGAAGGCCAAGTTTCCTAAGTGGATATATGTTTAGAAACTGTCATTATAAACATGATATAAGCCAGTAATATAATTCTATTTGTAGACAATAATCATACTGTGGTCAAGGAAAAATTAGAATATATTGATAACTCAAGATTCTTATGTATGTAATAAAAAAGTTACAGAAAGCCTAACTACATTGACACAATACAAATAGTCTGTCCTACAGAAGATAGCAGTAGTCAACAAGAACATTCTTGCTAACTATCATTACACACAACTTATGAAATATCATAGTAAGCTATAAAATATGTACAACTTCCTTAAAGATTACATATTTAGGAGTTGTCACATGTAGACTCAGGAAGTCATCGTCTGAGTCATTTCCTGATTAACATTTTTCCTATTCCTTGTGGCTGAACGTTTTCTTGTGGAAAATTCAGTACACTTCATAGAACAAAGTATACTGATCATGTCCTGTCAAACGATCAGCTTTGATGTTGTGAGTCAATTTACAATGGTTCCAACAGATGAGGCATTGTCAGTTGTCAGTATCAGACTAGTCTCTGTGGATCTGCAAATGTATCAACTGATAACATTTTAAAGATGCTAACATTGTGCTTCAGAGCAAAAATAAAATCTAGCAGGTTGGAAGGATGTTTATAGGTTCACCATTTTCATCAGTAGTGGCTAATAGCTCCATGAAATACTTCAAATTATGAAGAATGTACAACACTGAAACTCACATGGATGAGATGTCTTGATACCATCAAGAGGACATTTGTAGACCATATGAAATCACTACATTTATCAATTCAGTTTATCTTGGAGAAAGAAAGCAACAACCAGACACCATTCTTTGCACAGGACAGATGTAAATGTCAGAACATTAGTGTATTGGAAACCAACTGCTACTGAATTACTTAAATCATGAGTCTCCCCAATCATGCAGTATTAAGAAAAAAATGTTCAAATTATTACATAAGACAAAAACAGTATGTCCCAAGATATCCGCTCTTATGAGAGATATGAAGCACCTTAAAAATATAATTCTTGAATACAAATACTCAGCCTGCCTTATAAAACTTGCAGCCAGTCTCAAGCATAAAGGAGAGGTTAAATCAAATTCCACTGTATTTTCAGTTTACTGTAAGGGTTTTTCTGAAAAAATGAAGAGAGTCTGCAACACACTTTGCAGATTCTTCACCAAAATTAAACATTTTAAAGAAAAATTTGAACATAAGAACTGCATCTGTAATATCTGATATGTTTTTAGAAGGTCTATAAAGGAGGATAAGGAAGGCTCCAAGGTCAAACACAAAAAAAGTATTGTAAAACCTTAGTGACAGAACGAAAGAAACATCTTAAGCAAGAGTAACTAGACATATCTGATGCGAGAAAGGAAATCATTTATCTCTGGAGAATGTAATTTCCATTGTTGATAGAGAACCTTAGTGGAAACTTAGACAAATCAAAGAAACATTACATTAAAAGTTTGCTGATAACCCAATCACCCAGTGTGGGCCTTTACTATGGAAAAAATATTCTACAAATATAATATTAATTGTATGTGCATCAGTTGCCTAGAGTGTTATTGTCCTTAATTTAGAAATGAATATTAACAGGTAATTAAAGATGTTTGCATTAATCATTTCCCTTGTTTGATTCAAGGTAAATAAATCCTATTTGCACAAAATTTGAGTATTCTAAACCATCACAATGACATTTTTTTGTTGTTTCTTGACTCAATTTTCAATTTATTACATTGAAATAGCTCATTACTGAGAAAGCTATTATGTTTATACTAATATTTTTTTAGTTATCCTTAAAAATGATTGAATTTGCCTCAAGATTTTTTCTTTTGTGGAGGTTATTATATTGCTTGCTTTTTATTTCAGTCTACATATATTCTTCATTTATTTATTTATCTTTGGTGGGTAGTTTTGATACATTTTTTAAGCTTTAAGCTCATTGAGATATCTTATGATTGTCATTGTCTTTTCAATAAAACTCAACCTTCGAAGTGATTTGCTTATAGTTGTGCTACAGTGGTACAGATAGAATACAATGCAAGTTGCCTAGTAAGAAATATTAACTCAGTACTGCAAGACTAACATCAGATAAATGAAGAGTACTTTAGTAGATCATACAGCCTACAAGTTGTACCATCTTCAAAGTTACCAGCCTTACCAAAGGAATCATTACAGAAATGCTACCCATTACTCTGTAAGCAGCACTTTACTGGAAAAGTTTAAATGGAGGCATGGATGTATGGTAAGAAGTTTGCTTCCCAAGTACATGGTTCTGAGTTCAGTCACACTGCATAGCACCTTGGACAATTATCTTCTACTATAGCCTCAGGCCAACCAAAGCCTTGTGAATGGATTTGGTAGATGGAAACTGAAAGAAGTTCATCATATATGTGTGTGTGTGTGTGTGTATCATTGTGTCTGACCCCAACCACTTGACAACTGATGTTAGTGTGTTTACATCCCTGTAACTTAGTGGTTTTGATAAGAGATCAACAGAATAAGTTCCAGGCTTTAAAAAAATATTGGAAACAATTTGTTCAACTAAAATTCTTCAAGGCAGTGCCCCTGCAAGGCTGCAGTTTGATGACTGAAACAAGTAAAAGATAGATTTACTGCCAATTTCACACAATACTCCTCCAAAATTTCTTTGCTCATGCAATCACTTAGTTACCAAGTGTGAAAACTTTTTCTAGTAATAAGGCAAGTGGTCATGAATATTGCTTCTGTAACCCTATCCTCACAAAGTCTCTCTCCCTCTTCAGTGATCATCATTGTGATTTTTGTAGAGCCAAATTCACAAAGAACTTGCTTTCTCATATCACTCACAAAATGTTGCTCATACTTGAAAAGTTTAGTAAAAACAATGTTGTTGCAATCAATATCAGCAAAACCATCTGTCATCGATGACTGTCATTTAGAAAGATCTGTGTAACACCACTCAAGAATTGCCAAAAGAACTTCAAGTTAGCCAGACAACTGCCTGCATCCATTTGCAATGCAATCAGAAAATCAAAAAAACTTGACAAATGGATACCACACGATTTGAATGAAAATCAGAAAATGCACAGATATGAAATTTGCTTATCGCTTCTTTTCCATAACCAGTCCAATCCATTTTTCAACCGTATTGTAACTTGCTATGAAAAGTGGAATCTGTACAATAATAAAAAACGTTCTTCGCAGTGGTTGGACCAAAATGAAGCACCATAAACCTTCTCTAAACCCAAGTTCTTCAAAAAGTAAGTTATGGTGACTGAACCTGGAAAAACCATTACTGCAGAAACATATTGCCATGAAATTGCCAAAATGAATGAAAAACTGCTACTCCTCCAACCCAGACTGGTTAACAGAAGAGGGCCAATCATTCTTCATGACAACACACTAATGACGTTCCACAAGTTGAGGGAACTTGGCTACAAAGTTCTTCCCCACCCAGTTTATTCCACAGACCTTTCTACTACCGACTGCCTGACTACTAGTTTTTCAAGCACCTTGATGGTTTCATGTAAGAGGAGTTCATAAATCAAACCAATGCTGAAAGTGTGTTCAAAGAGTTCATCAGCTCCAGAACTCCAGACTTTTATGTTACCGGAATAAACAAACTTGTAACTCATTAGCAAAAATGTGTTAATTGTAATGGTGCTTACTTTGATGAATAAAATTTCCGCATTGTTGAAATATATTATGATGAATTTCATGTTTCAAAACGTTGCTTACTTTTCACTCAGCCTGATAGTAGGAGGCAATGTAATCAGCTCACACCCTTTCTTTAAAAGTTGCTAGTTTTGTGCTTAAATTAGAAACATTTTTTATGGAAAAGGAAATATTTGTAATACTGAAGTGGAGGAAATAGTTATAGTAGCAGTAATGTACAGAAGAACCTTTCATAGGAGAGCAAATTATTTTGAAATATATTGATTTCTCACAAAGGTAGGTTACAAACTTTGAAGAAAGGTGCATAGTCTATATTTCATCCCAATACTTAGCTGGTACTTTATTTTATTAACACTTTGTGAAAAAAAAAGGAGAGGGGAATTCATCTAAGAATACAGTCGGTCAGGACTTAGTTATTGATTCCAAATGTTGGCACAAGTTCAAAGAGAGGGTAAGTCGATTACATTGACCCCAGTGTTTGTTGGTACTTATTTTATCAACCCCAAAAGGATGAAAGCACATAAAGATAGATGAAATGCTAAGCATTTTGCCCAGCAGGCTAATGATTCTGCCAGCTCATCACCTCCAGGGGTGTGACTTAATATTGCAAGGCATTTGTGCCTGCCACTCCATTACCAAGAAAAAATATGAAGTTATGTTTATAAATAATATATATACATCTGTAGTTTATATGCTTCAATAAATGTGAAGTCAAATATTGTGTCATCCTATAAATAATGCAGCTCTTTTCAATTGCATTAACTAAAAGTTGGAGATAGATGGGATAAACTACCTGCATCAACTTGTTATAAAAGCAGGTAGTAATTTTACCTTGTACTTATTCTTTGTGCAAGTTTTGAAGAGTGCAGTTCAATTTTAAAAGTTATTTTTCAAAGCAATAATGTAAGTGACAAAGGAGCATATTCAGCATATTTTGCTTTATGAGTTCAATAAAGGCAACAACACAATGGAAAGTATGAAGAATATTAATGCAGTATATGGGGATTGGACAATAAGCATAAGCTAGTGTCAACAGTGGTTCCAGAAACTAGAGCCTAGTCCAGGAAGATCTGTAGAGCTTGACGAGGACATCTTGCAAATCTCATCATAACTGTTGAGGAACTAGCAGAGAAGCTTGGATTTGGTCATTTCAATCATTCATTGATACCAGCACTAGGAAGAAAAACAATCATCTTTTGTTTCAAGACGAAAGGTGTTCTTCCATCAGGATAATGCTCAGAGAAATGATGCCCCACCCACCATATATGCCAGACACTGTACCATCAGATTATCATTTATTCCACAGTCTTCAAAATAATTTGGACAAAAAAAATATGAATTCTGTAGACGAGGTCAGAACAGTACTGGAGGACTATTTTTTTGTCATGGACAAGTGAATTTTGGAAGAGAAGCCTTGCAGATCTACAAGACAGATGGAAGAGCCTTGTAGAAAATGGAAGGAGAGTATATTTTAGATTTAAAAAGAACTTTAATCTTAATTTTGAAAAATAAAAAGTATATAAAAACCACATTATTTATGGGATGAGCCAATACAAAGTTATCTCATAAATAACCTTCTTCAGAGAAATGCTTTCCATTTGTATATAATGCAATACCTCACAAAAATTTTCTCAAAAACCACTTTCTAAAGTTTGTCTGTATAAACATAAACATTTGTGAATGCAAAATTTCAATTACAAAACTTGCTTTAAAATTCAACTTCCTTGAAATAAATGTTTCTTGTCATGCTTTATGCAGAAATACAAAACATTTTTCTCTTTACTAAATCACAGGCTTGGCTGTGTGGTTAAGTTGGCTTCCAAACCACATGGTTTTAACTTCTGTCCAACTGTATGGCATCTTGGCAAGTGTCTCCTACTGCAGCTAGAGGCCAACTAAAGCTGTGTGTGGATTTGTTAGAAGGCAACTAAAAAAAAACCTTTCATGTGTATATCATCATCATCATCATCATCATTTAATGTCTGCTTTCCATGCTGGCATAGGTTAGATGGTTTGACCAGAGCTGCAGCAGGCATTTATTTTGGCTTAGTTTCTATAGCTGGATGCCCTTCCTAACACCAACCATTTTATGAAGTGTACTGGGTGTCTTTTCCATGCACATATATTAGGGAGTTTCTTTCTTTCACATTTCATGATAGGTGTAAATGAATCTCAGTCATACCATCAGTGGCATTAATTTCCAATATTCTGCAAAAACATGTCAGGCCATGAGGAAATATTAACTTATTTGGAAACAGGTGAAGTTTGGCAATAAGGGTATCAAGTCATAGAAAATCCACTTCAAACTATCTGATAAAGTGGATGGTAAGAAAATAAATCAATAGCTTATGAGTAAGAGACATGGTTTATTTCATAAACTGATTTTTGCCAATGCAGACAATCATTAGTCTCTTTGTACACTTGATGATGATGTTTAGCACTAAGTCAGCCCTGCTTGCTCAAACCCAAAGAAACAAATGATTTTTAGTAGTGAACTTTCTTGAAGCTTTGCCATCAACAAACTTCATAATTTAGTAAAACAATTTACAAAAATACACACCCTCAATTTATAAAGAGAACGAACTAAAAAAAATATTTTTTATATTTTATTCCTATTAAGATATGTGGCACACTTGTTTATAAATATTTTTTAAATTTTTCCATATTGATTACAATGCAAATAAAATAAATCTATGATACTTTTTTCTCACATGTGTTCTCTTGGATGGATTAAGATGAGATAACTTTCAAATTCATTTTTGAAACCAGTTACAGTGATGGCTAAGAGTAGTTGGCACCAATTTGAGAAATCTCTAAGTTTTACGTGTTATTATATATTAACATTTTAATGAAAAACGCAAGTATGTGAGGACAAAGCAATATTTAAATGCACTAACGCACAATTCCTACAATTTTATTTTTTGTCCATTGAGACACAGGTATGGCCGTGTGTGGTTAAGAACTTTAAATTCAGCCTGAATGCATAGCACTTTGAGAAAATGCCACTGGTAGACAAATTCGATGAAAGCTCATTATATATACATGGTGTCCAGACAGTTTCACCTGATTTTTATTTTATTGTATTATTGCAGGTTTGTCTTCAAGGCTTTTGAGGAATACAGATTTTAGACTGAATTGGAATCAACAAATTGCTGCTGTCCGACACTACTATCAGTGTGGTTCAAATGTAGCTGAGGCAAGTCATTGTCTCAATGAAGAATTTCATATAATATAGTTCAGGGCAGGAACAGTCACTAGTTAACAAGTTCAAAACAACGGGCTCTGTAAACGCACCCAGATCTGGATGCCCCACTACTGCAACATCTGATAAAAAAGGTGAGCAGTTGGAAGCATAGTTATCATTGTTTCATTCATAGTTATCATTCATCATTGTTCTATACAATAAAATTAATTGAAAAACCTACAATAGTCTTCAAAATAAGAATTGGGCAAAACGTTTGGACCATCAACGAATGACAGGGACCTTCTCCTTGTAGCTGGTGATTTCAACGGTCATGTAGGACGTCATGCAGGGGGCTTCCATGGCATTCATGGAGGTTATGGCTTCGGTTTCCGCAAAGTGGAGGGAACCATACTGCTGGAGTTCTGTGATGCAAACGACCTTATGGTTTGCAATACCAACTTCAGGAAACCAGCCTGTCACCTACCGTTCCGGCAGACACTCTAGCCAAATCGACTACATCCTCGCCAGAAATAGGGAAAGAGGGCAGCTTGTAAATGCCAAAACCTTCCCTGACGAAGAATGTACCCCTCAACACAGGTTAGTAGTTAGCGACTTCAAAATCAAGGCAAAAAGGATGCCCAGATGTAGACCGGCTTGGAGGAGAAGGGTTTGGAAGCTTAAAGATCCTGCATATGGACAGATTTAGGGACATACTACTCGAAGCATTTGACAAAATAGAAGGGGATATAGCACCATATAACGTGGAAGACAACTGGAGGTTTCTACGGGACAACCTGTTGAGAGCCACCGATCAGATCTGTCCCGCAATGAGGAGGGAACCAGACTGCTGGAGTTCTGTGATGCAACCGATCTTATGGTTTGCAATACCAACTTCTGGAAACCTGCCTGTCACCTACCGATCCGGGAGACACTCTGGCCAAATCGACTACATCCTCGCCAGAATTAGAGAAAGAGGGAGGCTTGTAAATGCCAAAACCCTCCCTGGCGAAGAATGTACACTCCAACACAGATTAGTAGTCAGCGACTTCAAGATCAAGGCAATATGGGTGCCCAGAAGTAGACCGACTTGGAGGAGAAGGGTATGGAAGCTTAAAGACCCTGTAAATGGACAGAGACTTAGAGACGAGTTACTTGAAGCATTTGACGAAATAGAAGGGGATATAGCATCATACAACGTGGAAGACAATTGGAGATTTCTGCGGGACAACCTGTTGAGAGCCACCGACCAGATCTGTGGCTGGTGTAAAGTCCCCTCTCGACCCAGAGTAACGTGGTGGTGGAACAAGGAGGTAGACAGGGCTATTAGACAAAAGAAACAGGCTTAGAAGGACTGGAAGAACGGTGGTAGCAGGGAATTGTACCAATCTGCCAGAAGGGAAGCTAGGCGACAGGTTTATTTAGCCAGAGGGGAAGCAGATAAGAAAAGATTTGCCAATGTTCTGCGCCGTGAGGACCAAAGACTCGAGGTATTTCGTGTTGCAAGACAGTGTAGGAGAGAGAATAGTGATGTCGTAGGAGAGAAATGTGTTCGCATGGATGATGGTACGCTTGTACTAAATGAGGCTGCAAAGAAAGAGGTCTGGAGATGCCACTACGATAGATTGCTTAATAAAGAGAATGAATGGGAGAAAGAGAGCCTGCCGTATGTCAACCCAACGGAGGGACCAGCTATCCGAGTTGACAGTACCAGGGTAGATAAAGCAATTAAGAGTATGAAGACAGGGAAAGCCCCCGGCCCATCAGGAATCACTGCAGAGATGCTCAAAATATCTGGCAGTGTTGGCTACAGCCTAGTCACCCGTATTACGAACCAGGTGATACACGAAGGAGTCATACCCAATGACTGGTGTAGCAGCACCATAGTCAACTGCTACAAAGGTAAAGGTGATGCTTTAGATACAAATAATTACAGAGGCATCAAGCTGTTAAATCAGGTTATGAAAGTTACAGAGAGGGTCAAAGCCCAACTAATTAGGGAGCGAATCAATTTAGATGAGATGCAGTTTGGGTTCGTGCCAGGTAAAAGCACCACTGATGCCATATTTCTAGTAAGACAGCTGCAGGAGAAATACCTAGCCAAGGATAAACCTCTGTACCTGGCTTTCGTTGACATGGAGAAAGCCTTTGACAGGGTCCTCCAATCCCTTATCTGGTGGTCAATGAGGAAACTTGGGATAGAAGAATGGTTAGTGATAGCTGTGCGAGCCATGTACAGAGATGCTGCCAGTAAGGTGAGGGTTGGAAATGAGTACAGTAATGAATTCCGGGTAGAGGTAGGGGTCCACCAAGGTTCTGTCCTCAGCCCCTTCCTATTTATCATAGTCCTCCAGGCGATCACAGATGAATTCAAGACAGGTTGCCCCTGGGAGCTCCTCTATGCTGATGACCTTGCACTAATTGCGGAGTCACTATCAGAACTAGAGAAGTTTCAGGTGTGGAAGCAAGGACTAGAATCGAAGGGCTTTAGAGTCAACCTAGCTAAAACCAAAATCCTAATAAGTAGGAAGGTAGATAAAACACAAACCCCTTCGGGTAGATGGCCCTGCTCAGTATGTAGAAAAGGAGTAGGTAGTAACTCTATAAGATGTACCTGGTGCAAGCTATGGACACATAAGAGGTACAGCAATATCAAAGGCAGGTTAACTAGGAAGTTAGTTTTTGTATGTGGCAGATGTTCAGGTGCAATAAACACTGTAAACAAACAGGAAACAACTTCTATCTCATTCCAGGGAGAAAAACTAGAGGTAGTCGATAGCTTCCGCTATCTGGGTGACCAAGTTAGTAGTGGGGGTGGGTGCGCTGAAAGTGTAGCTGCTAGAATAAGAATAGCCTGGGCAAAGTTTAGAGAGCTCTTACCTCTGCTGGCGACAAAGGGACTCTCACTCAGAGTAAAAGGCAGACTGTATGACGCATGTGTACGAACAGCCATGCTACATGGCAGTGAAACATGGGCTGTGACTGCTGAGGACATGCGTAAGCTCGCAAGGAATGAAGCCAGTATGCTCTGTTGGATGTGTAATGTCAGTGTGCATACCCGTCAGAGTGTAAGTATCTTGAGAGAAAAGCTGAACATAAGAAGCATCAGTTGTGGTGTGCAAGAGAGACGATTGCGCTGGTATGGACATGTGGTGAGAATGGATGAGGATAGCTGCGTGAAAAAGTGCCACACCCTAACAGTTGAGGGAACTCGTGGAAGAGGTAGGCCCAGGAATACCTGGGCTGAGGTGGTGAGGCAAGACCTTCGAACATTGGGCCTCACCAAAGCGATGACTACTGACCGAGACCTTTGGAAATGTGGTGTGTGTGGGAAGACCCGGCAAGCCAATTGAGATCGTTGCCAGTGCCCCTTGACTGGCTCTTGTGCGGGTGGCACATTAAAGACACCATTCTGAGCGTGGCCGTTGCCAGTACCGCCTGACTGGCCTTCATAGGATTTTCGAGCGAGATCGTTGCCAGTGCCCCTTGACTGGCTCTTGTGCGGGTGGCACATTAAAGACACCATTTTGAGCGTGGCCGTTGCCAGTACCGCCTAACTGGCCCCCGTGCGGGTGACACGTAAAAGCACCCACTACACTCTCTGAGTGGTTGGCGTTAGGAAGGGCATCCAGCTGTAGAAACTCTGCCAAATTAGATTGGAGCCTGGTGTTGCCATCTGGTTTCACCAGTCCTCAGTCAAATCGTCCAACCCATGCTAGCATGGAAAGCGGACGTTAAACGATGATGATGATGATGATGATGTTTGTTGCATATGCATTCAAATTTTATATTTCTCATTTTTTTGCTTTATTTCACACTTTCTGGTTTGCAATACATTTTATTAAAATTTTAATTTTGTATATAAAATATGGGTTTTGCAATAACAATTATGAACCATTTCCCCAATACGACACTTAGAGCAGGTGTCTTTTACCATTGATAGAAATTGCATGCATGTATCTCTTCTAAAACAAAGTAGTTCCTGTTCCATCATACTTTGAACTTGCCAACACCTAACATAAAGTCACCTTCTCTACTATCCTCCCTCTCAGTTGAGAGTTCTTTAGTGTTGCAACTTACACTGTGACCTCACTAGTACTTGTGCCACAAAAAATGCACCCAGTACACTCTGCAAAGTGGTTAGCTCTAGGAAGGGCATATATATATATATATATATATATATATATATATACACACACACACACACCACGCTTAAGCTGAGAATCTCAGACCCCTCAGCTACTGTTGAACCGTGGACAAAATTTTATATGTGCATGTATATTGACATTGGATGATAGGATCAGTGCATTGGACTAAAATATTTGTTTGTCCCATGTTGATTGTTAAATCTTACACCTGGTTATTTTGGGAGAGATCAATAAAAATAAACAGGCCAATGACTAAAACCACCAAAAGAATATAAGAATTGTATTTTTAAGCATAAAAAAATTATTTTTACATCATAAACAGCATTTATTTTGGATGTTAATTAGAAAATGTTTTAAAACAAAAATTTTTGCTGATACCAGAGAAGGGAGTCTGCAGAATATATTCTATTCTGTAAGGGTGGTTTCAGTAGACATAGCCATATCAAGCTTTTCATAAGATTTGATAAATAATTACATCTGAATCTGATTGAAAAATTTTTTATTTTTTTTTATTTAGATACATGATAGACAACTATATTCATAATAGTATCGAGTGTTTTATCATACATGGAGTAGATTATCAGTATCCAGATGCCTACAGAAGATTTGATAAGTAATTATGGCAAAGCGATTTTTTCAGTTTTCATATAGTTTCATCACTTGTACAATTCCAATAAATAAAATTAAAATATTTGTTTGGCACTTTTTGATATGTTTTTTTTTTACGTTTGTGAGTTATGCTCATTTCCAGACCACTCAATTATTTTGGTTGTATATATCCACAATGTGTTTCATAAATTTTGCTAAATTTTGTTTCAGTAGTGCAATTTAATTAGCTATTGAAATAACTGACATTTTAATGATAATGAGCTTCTTGTGATCATAAGAAAAACTTCTTAAATTCAACAGATAATTTTATAAATTTCTGACTGTTTTTCCTTTGAAATAATATTTCATTTGGAAACTTCAATTTTGATGAGAATTCTTTTTGAGCTTAAGTTCTTTTGCTATTCCATCATTATGCAGGATTATTAAATTCATCCTAGACAAATAAAAGAAAATTTGTGTAAATCAAAGTCTACTGCACAGTCAGACAAGGAAATTTTATATAAAAACATCATTTGAAATAAGCTAGTTAATAGAAGTAAAAAAAAAAAGCAGCTAATAAAAAAAACTGCAAATTTTAATTAGCATTTATAAAATACAGTAAGTGAAAGTTTACCAGAAGACACTGGAGGCCACAACTGCCATTCCATTGCTGCAAAATCATAATTAACGTCAAGTAATTGATCACTTCAGTACAGGGCAACTTTTAAACAATTGTTCAACCTGTAACAGTATACCTAGAAAAAGGAGTTGTTACAAATAGAAAATAAATATTTTTTAAATACTTTCAAAAATATTAGTAAAATCAAACAGGAAATATGTATTTCCTTGCTAATCATCAGTATTCGCAAGTTGACATTAAGTAGTAAATATAATTTTTAATACATAAAATTAATCTGCAGATGAGTAACAAACTATACCCACTAAACAGAGGCATATCTGCTATTTGCTGGTCCTCATGTTCAGCTGAGTGGACTAAGGTAGCATGAAATGTGTCAATCCGTGAAGTGTTGCTTGAAGACAACACATCACATAATCAAAGAATTGAACACACAAACCAACACCCAAATCATATCACACGCCTCCACAAAACTTATCCACGTGGTGGTGTTTTCACACATACATTACTATATGCATATAAAATCTTATAAAAAGAAATTAATCAGAAAAGAGAAAATGTGTACAAAGTATTTAATATACCTAAAAGATATAAACAGTTTGGTTAACAACAAAGGAACTCTTACTCTCAAAACATCTTTCCTTTCTTGTAAAGATTTCTTTTTTCTTTCAGAGACATAATTTATTGAGGGCTCTTTTCAAAGCTTGATTTCTTTGGTTATTTTATTGCTGCACATATTTGTTACATTCATCCTAGACAACAGAAGATAATGCAAACTCAAACCTCTTGCAACTTTAATGAGGAAGCCTCATAAGAAAATCATTTCTAAATATTTTAACAAAACCAAAAGCCCCAATTTCAAAACTTGTGTATCCACAACAGCATTTTCTTTCGAATTTTTTTTTCTAATGAGATCAAACATTTGATATTCCACAACATTAAACTAGATTTTGCTTGAAATATTTAACATTAAAAGTGGAGAAAGGAAAAAGTGCTTCAAGAGTAGAGAGATTCACATACACTGAATGCATACAACCCAGACTTACCAACAGAATTACAGTTTCCAATCACTAATTCATTGAATGTAACTGCATGACAATATTAACAGTCTTCAACATCTTCATACATTTCCTTCAGGTTTTTTCTGTGAACAGAGTATTTATGCAACCAAGGCAGAATAGGCAACGTAAAATATTACCAATAACAGGCATGGCACAAACAGTAAAATTTCATAAAGAAATCTATCTTCATCTCAAAGCAAAAATAAATACTACGAGGGACAAAAAAAGGAGATGAAAACATCACACAGGCAACTTGGAACATACAAAACCTGTAGATGTCAAATTTAAAACTATCTTTAAAATAGTTATATTTCCATATGTACAATACACAGGTGAAAAGGAAATGGACATTAACTGAAAACAAACAAGCTTTTCTTTAATTTTACAGGCAGTCATACTTTTCCTGGAAGGCTTTTCATTCTGTCAACTGATGTTTTCTTTACCTTAATATGCGAAAACAATAATCTACCAAATAAATTGCATTGCTGCTATCTTCAATCTGCAACATGCATCAAGACAATTTCCAATTTCATCATCTAAATATCACGTGAGAAACAAACAAAGCACATTTTCCAAAATACTACAATTAACATTACACAAAAAGCTACTAAACCATTTTCGTTTTAGTTTCCCTACGTTGCATGTAAACATTTAATAGTAGCCAAACGGAACTGCAATTATTAATTCCATTAGTTATGACAGGAAAACATTCTTACTCGCTTCATATCAAAACTCAAAAATGACAAAGCTG
The DNA here is from genome assembly GCF_046866305.1 of Octopus bimaculoides. Lineage (NCBI taxonomy): Eukaryota > Metazoa > Mollusca > Cephalopoda > Octopoda > Octopodidae > Octopus > Octopus bimaculoides. Next base: position 58,942,789 of record NC_142928.1, read on the forward strand.
AAGGGGAAAAAACAGCGTTAAATCATTTGCACAGGCAAACACAAGAAAAATATTGAGATGTTAACATCAGACAAGAAACGAGGGGAAAAGTAATAATTCCTTACATATTTCATTTTCTTCCAACATTCATCACATCTGTCAATGAATAAAATACTCAGAAACACACACACATTATAGCTATTAGTTTCAGCTAAATGCAATGAAGTTCTCTTATCTTAATTACATTATCTAGGATACTTTATGGCATCATTGTATCTGCCAAAGATGGAAACTGAGAAACATGCTAATGGTAAAACTGTTAAACAATACCAATTTTCCTTAAGAAAAAAGTGTCTTTTGCTTCAATCAATACATATTAAAGTGGCTTTGAAATTGAGTGAATACGCAAAACTGCGGTTCTACAAGCAGGAATTTCATTGCTTCCATCTTTTTTACCTACAGATTCTGTGACAAATATAGAAAGGAAAAAAACACTCAGCATTAAATCAGTTGCACAGCTAAACACAACAAAAATCTTGAGATGTTAACAACCGACAGGAAACGCGGGAATAAGAACTGATTTCTTACATATTCTATTTTCTTCCGACATTCGTCACGTCTGTCAATGAATAAAATATTCAGAAACATACAAACACACATTATAGCTATTAGTTTCAACTAAATACAATGAAGTTCACTTATCTGAACAACACTAGGATTCTTCATGTCATCATTGCATCTGCCAAAGATGGAGACTCAGAAACATGCTAATGGCAAAACTGCTAAACAATACCACTTTTGATATAGGAAAAAAAGTCTTTTGCTTTCATGTTAAATTTGCTTCTATCAATACACAATAGCGTGGCTTTGACATTGAGTAAACACGCAAAAATGCAGTCCTACTAGCCGGAATTTCATTGCTTCAGTTTCTTCCAAGCCAATTACACGTCTCTTTTCCCTACAGATTTTGTGTCAAATATAGAAAGCATGTTGCAAACAACAATACAGGTAATTTTATAACAATGAACGAAACTGCTTACTTAGTGTATTTCACTAACTTTAGCCTTTTGCACTGCAAGGAAAGCAAACAAAAAAACAACAGAAAGACACAGGCGACACTGTGCTCTACAAATTAACAACAACTCAATGAAATTTTCACTATGCTGAAAGTGAGCACAATTATTTTAAGTAACAATATAGTTAACTAGCAATCAAATGGAAATGAGATGAGGAAATAGTAGTAAGCAACAACAAATTACAACATTTTTTCCAAACATAAATTGTAACACAGAAATATATATGTTAAGAAAATATTGCATCATAAAAAGCAAACAAAATGTATGAATAATTCAGATCACTCAAATTACTGACCTTCTTACAACGAGCAGCGTTTTTCATACATACAATGCACAGATGAAACACAAAGGGATATTAACTACAAACAAACAAATTTTTTGCTTATCTTATTGCAGGCCCTACTTTTCCTGGAGAGCTTTCGCATCTGTCAAAGAACAATATACAAAAAACAACAAACGGTTCGGCCCTAAATATTTCCAATCAATCTCTTAAAAACTTAACATTATAGTAATAAGGTAACTGAAAACACTTACAGAGCATTTTCCAAAAATTCCAAAACCTAAGAAGAGACAAGTTCACAACCAACACAAAATATCATCAACAAATTAACAACTCAATGAAAGTGAGCACAATTATTTTAAGTAACAATTTAGTTAACTAGCAATCAAATGGAAATGAGATGAAGAAATAGTAGTAAGCAACAACAAATTACAACATTTTTTTCAAACATAAATTGTAACACAGAAATATACGTGTTAAGAAAATATTGCATCATAAAAAGCAAAAATGCAGTCCTACCAGCCGGAATTTCATTGCTTCAGTCTCTTCCAATCCAATTATACGTCTCATTTCCCTACAGATTTTGTGTCAAATATAGAAAGCATGTTGCAAACAACAATACAGGTCATTTTATAACAATGAATGAAACTGCTTCCTTACTCTACTTTATTAACTTTAGCTTTTTGCACTGCAAGGAAAGCAAACAAAAAAACAACAACAGAAAGACACAGGCGACACTGTGCTCTACATATTAACAACAACTCAATGAAAGTTTCATTATGCTGAAAGTGAGCACAATTATTTTAAGTAACAATATAGTTAACTAGCAATCAAATGGAAATGAGATGAAGAAATAGTAGTAAGCAACAACAAATTACAACATTTTTTTCAAACATAAATTGTAACACGGAAATATATGTGTTAAGAAAATATTGCGTCATAAAAAGCAAAAATGTAGTCCTACCAGCCGGAATTTCATTGCTTCAGTCTCTTCCAATCCAATTATACGTCTCATTTCCCTACAGATTTTGTGTCAAATATAGAAAGCATGTTGCAAACAACAATACAGGTCATTTTATAGCAATGAATGAAACTGCTTACTTACTCTACTAACTTTAGCTTTTTGCACTGCAAGGAAAGCAAACAAAAAAACAACAACAGAAAGACACAGGCGACACTGTGCTCTACAAATTAACAACAATTCAATGAAAGTTTCACTATGCTGAAAGTGAGCACAATTATTTTAAGTAACAATATAGTTAATTAGCAATCAAATGGAAATGAGATGAAGAAATAGTAGTAAGCAACAACAAATTGCAACATTTTTTTCAAACATAAATTGTAACACGGAAATATATGTGTTAAGAAAATATTGCGTCATAAAAAGCAAAAATGTAGTCCTACCAGCCGGAATTTCATTGCTTCAGTCTGTTCCAAGCCAATTACACGTCTCATTTCCCTACAGATTTTGTGTCAAATATAGAAAGCATGTTGCAAACAACAATACAGGTCATTTTATAACAATGAATGAAACTGCTTACTTACTGTACTTTACTAACTTTAGCTTTTTGCACTGCAAGGAAAGCAAGCAAAAAAACAACAACAGAAAGACACAGGCGACACTGTGCTCTACATATTAACAACAACTCAATGAAAGTTTCACTATGCTGAAAGTGAGCACAATTATTTTAAGTAACAATATAGTTAACTAGCAATCAAATGGAAATGAGATGAAGAAATTGTACTAAGCAACAACAAATTACAACATTTTTTTCAAACATAAATTGTAACACGGAAATATATGTGTTAAGAAAATATTGCGTCATAAAAAGCAAAAATGTAGTCCTACCAGCCGGAATTTCATTGCTTCAGTCTCATCCAATCCAATCATACGTCTCATTTCCCTACAGATTTTGTGTCAAATATAGAAAGCATGTTGCAAACAACAATACAGGTCATTTTATAACAATGAATGAAACTGCTTCCTTACTCTACTTTACTAACTTTAGCTTTTTGCACTGCAAGGAAAGCAAACAAAAAAACAACAACAGAAAGACACAGGAGACACTGTGCTCTACATATTAACAACAACTCAATGTAAGTTTCAATATGCTGAAAGTGAGCACAATTATTTTAAGTAACAATATAGTTAACTAGCAATCAAATGGAAATGAGATGAAGAAATTGTAGTAAGCAACAACAAATTACAACATTTTTTCAAACATAAATTGTAACACGGAAATATGTGTTAAGAAAATATTGCGTCATAAAAAGCAAAAATGTAGTCCTACCAGCCGGAATTTCATTGCTTCAGTCTCTTCCAATCCAATTATACGTCTCATTTCCCTACAGATTTTGTGTCAAATATAGAAAGCATGTTGCAAACAACAATACAGGTCATTTTATAGCAATGAATGAAACTGCTTACTTACTCTACTAACTTTAGCTTTTTGCACTGCAAGGAAAGCAAACAAAAAAACAACAACAGAAAGACACAGGCGACACTGTGCTCTACAAATTAACAACAATTCAAAGAAAGTTTCACTATGCTGAAAGTGAGCACAATTATTTTAAGTAACAATATAGTTAATTAGCAATCAAATGGAAATGAGATGAAGAAATAGTAGTAAGCAACAACAAATTGCAACATTTTTTTCAAACATAAATTGTAACACGGAAATATATGTGTTAAGAAAATATTGCGTCATAAAAAGCAAAAATGTAGTCCTACCAGCCGGAATTTCATTGCTTCAGTCTGTTCCAAGCCAATTACACGTCTCATTTCCCTACAGATTTTGTGTCAAATATAGAAAGCATGTTGCAAACAACAATACAGGTCATTTTATAACAATGAATGAAACTGCTTACTTACTCTACTAACTTTAGCTTTTTGCACTGCAAGGAAAGCAAACAAGAAAACAACAACAGAAAGACACAGGCGATGCTGTGCTCTACATATTAACAACAACTGAATGAAAGTTTCACTGTGCTGAAAGTGAGCACAATTATTTTAAGTAACAATATAGTTAACTAGCAATCAAATGGAAATGAGATGAAGAAATAGTAGTAAGCAACAACAAATTGCAACATTTTTTTCAAACATAAATTGTAACACGGAAATATATGTGTTAAGAAAATATTGCGTCATAAAAAGCAAAAATGTAGTCCTACCAGCCGGAATTTTATTGCTTCAGTCTCTTCCAAGCCGATTACACGTCTCTTTTCTCTACAGATTTTGTGTCAAATATAGAAAGCATGTTGCAAACAACAATACAGGTCATTTTATAACAATGAATGAAACTGCTTACTTACTGTACTTTACTAACTTTAGCTTTTTGCACTGCAAGGAAAGCAAGCAAAAAAACAACAACAGAAAGACACAGGCGACACTGTGCTCTACATATTAACAACAACTCAATGAAAGTTTCACTATGCTGAAAGTGAGCACAATTATTTTAAGTAACAATATAGTTAACTAGCAATCAAATGGAAATGAGATGAAGAAATTGTAGTAAGCAACAACAAATTACAACATTTTTTTCAAACATAAATTGTAACACGGAAATATATGTGTTAAGAAAATATTGCGTCATAAAAAGCAAAAATGTAGTCCTACCAGCCGGAATTTCATTGCTTCAGTCTCTTCCAATCCAATTATACGTCTCATTTCCCTACAGATTTTGTGTCAAATATAGAAAGCATGTTGCAAACAACAATACAGGTCATTTTATAACTATGAATGAAACTGCTTACTTACTCTACTTTACTAACTTTAGCTTTTTGCACTGCAAGGAAAGCAAACAAAAAAAACAACAACAGAAAGACACAGGCAACACTGTGCTCTACATATTAACAACAACTCAATGAAAGTTTCACTATGCTGAAAGTGAGCACAATTATTTTAAGTAACAATATAGTTAACTAGCAATCAAATGGAAATGAGATGAAGAAATAGTAGTAAGCAACAACAAATTGCAACATTTTTTTCAAACATAAATTGTAACACGGAAATATATGTGTTAAGAAAATATTGCGTCATAAAAAGCAAAAATGTAGTCCTACCAGCCGGAATTTCATTGCTTCAGTCCCATCCAATCCAATCATACGTCTCATTTCCCTACAGATTTTGTGTCAAATATAGAAAGCATGTTGCAAACAACAATACAGCTCATTTTATAACAATGAATGAAACTGCTTACTTACTTTACTAACTTTAGCTTTTTGCACTGCAAGGAAAGCAAACAAAAAAACAACAACAGAAAGACACAGGCGACACTGTGCTCTACAAATTAACAACAATTCAATGAAAGTTTCACTATGCTGAAAGTGAGCACAATTATTTTAAGTAACAATATAGTTAACTAGCAATCAAATAGAACTGAGATGAAGAAATAGTAGTAAGCAACAACAAATTACAACATTTTTTTCAAACATAAATTGTAACACGGAAATATATGTGTTAAGAAAATATTGCGTCATAAAATGCAAAAATATAGTCCTACCAGCCGGAATTTCATTGCTTCAGTCTCTTCCAATCCAATTATACGTCTCATTTCCCTACAGATTTTGTGTCAAATATAGAAAGCATGTTGCAAACAACAATACAGGTCATTTTATAACAATGAATGAAACTGCTTACTTACTCTACGTTACTAACTTTAGCTGTTTGCACTGCAAGGAAAGCAAACAAAAAAACAACAACAGAAAGAGACAGGCGATGCTGTGCTCTACATATTAACAACAACTGAATGAAAGTTTCACTATGCTGAAAGTGAGCAAAATTATTTTAAGTAACAATATAGTTAACTAGCAATCAAATGGAAATGAGATGAAGAAATAGTAGTAAGCAACAACAAATTACAACATTTTTTTCAAACATAAATTGTAACACGGAAATATATGTGTTAAGAAAATATTGCGTCATAAAAACCAAAAATGTAGTCCTACCACCCGGAATTTCATTGCTTCAGTCACCTCCAAGCCAATCACGGGTCTCTTTTCTCTACAAATTTTGTGTCAAATATAGAAAGCATGTTGCAAACAACAAAACAGCTCATTTTATAACAATAAACGAAACTGCTTACTTACTGTACTTTACTAACTTTAGCTTTTTGCACTGCAAGGAAAGCAAACAAAAAAACAACAACAGAAAGACACAGGCGACACTGTGCTCTACAAATTAACAACAATTCAATGAATGTTTCACTATGCTGAAAGTGAGCACAATTATTTTAAGTAACAATATAGTTAACTAGCAATCAAATAGAACTGAGATGAAGAAATAGTAGTAAGCAACAACAAATTACAACATTTTTTTCAAACATAAATTGTAACACAGAAATATATATGTTAAGAAAATATTGCATCATAAAAAGCAAACAAAATGTATGAATAATTCAGATCACTCAAATTACTGACCTTCTTACAACGAGCAGCGTTTTTCATACATACAATGCACAGATGAAACACAAAGGGATATTAACTACAAACAAACAAATTTTTTGCTTATCTTATTGCAGGCCCTACTTTTCCTGGAGAGCTTTCGCATCTGTCAAAGAACAATATACAAAAAACAACAAACGGTTCGGCCCTAAATATTTCCAATCAATCTCTTAAAAACTTAACATTATAGTAATAAGGTAACTGAAAACACTTACAGAGCATTTTCCAAAAATTCCAAAACCTAAGAAGAGACAAGTTCACAACCAACACAAAATATCATCAACAAATTAACAACTCAATGAAAGTGAGCAAAATTATTTTAAGTCACAATTTAGTTAACTAGCAATCAAATGGAAATGAGATGAAGAAATAGTAGTAAGCAACAACAAATTACAACATTTTTTTCAAACATAAATTGTAACACAGAAATATACGTGTTAAGAAAATATTGCATCATAAAAAGCAAAAATGCAGTCCTACCAGCCGGAATTTCATTGCTTCAGTCTCTTCCAATCCAATTATACGTCTCATTTCCCTACAGATTTTGTGTCAAATATAGAAAGCATGTTGCACACAACAATACAGGTCATTTTATAACAATGAATGAAACTGCTTACTTACTTTACTAACTTTAGCTTTTTGCACTGCAAGGAAAGCAAACAAAAAAACAACAACAGAAAGACACAGGCGACACTGTGCTCTACAAATTAACAACAATTCAATGAAAGTTTCACTATGCTGAAAGTGAGCACAATTATTTTAAGTAACAATATAGTTAACTAGCAATCAAATAGAACTGAGATGAAGAAATAGTAGTAAGCAACAACAAATTACAACATTTTTTTCAAACATAAATTGTAACACGGAAATATATGTGTTAAGAAAATATTGCGTCATAAAATGCAAAAATATAGTCCTACCAGCCGGAATTTCATTGCTTCAGTCTCTTCCAATCCAATTATACGTCTCATTTCCCTACAGATTTTGTGTCAAATATAGAAAGCATGTTGCAAACAACAATACAGGTCATTTTATAACAATGAATGAAACTGCTTACTTACTCTACGTTACTAACTTTAGCTGTTTGCACTGCAAGGAAAGCAAACAAAAAAACAACAACAGAAAGAGACAGGCGATGCTGTGCTCTACATATTAACAACAACTGAATGAAAGTTTCACTATGCTGAAAGTGAGCAAAATTATTTTAAGTAACAATATAGTTAACTAGCAATCAAATGGAAATGAGATGAAGAAATAGTAGTAAGCAACAACAAATTACAACATTTTTTTCAAACATAAATTGTAACACGGAAATATATGTGTTAAGAAAATATTGCGTCATAAAAACCAAAAATGTAGTCCTACCACCCGGAATTTCATTGCTTCAGTCACCTCCAAGCCAATCACGGGTCTCTTTTCTCTACAGATTTTGTGTCAAATATAGAAAGCATGTTGCAAACAACAATACAGCTCATTTTATAACAATAAACGAAACTGCTTACTTACTGTACTTTACTAACTTTAGCTTTTTGCACTGCAAGGAAAGCAAACAAAAAAACAACAACAGAAAGACACAGGCGACACTGTGCTCTACAAATTAACAACAATTCAATGAAAGTTTCACTATGCTGAAAGTGAGCACAATTATTTTAAGTAACAATATAGTTAATTAGCAATCAAATGGAAATGAGATGAAGAAATAGTAGTAAGCAACAACAAATTGCAACATTTTTTTCAAACATAAATTGTAACACGGAAATATGTGTGTTAAGAAAATATTGCGTCATAAAAAGCAAAAATGTAGTCCTACCAGCCGGAATTTCATTGCTTCAGTCTGTTCCAAGCCAATTACACGTCTCATTTCCCTACAGATTTTGTGTCAAATATAGAAAGCATGTTGCAAACAACAATACAGGTCATTTTATAACAATGAATGAAACTGCTTACTTACTGTACTTTACTAACTTTAGCTTTTTGCACTGCAAGGAAAGCAAGCAAAAAAACAACAACAGAAAGACACAGGCGACACTGTGCTCTACATATTAACAACAACTCAATGAAAGTTTCACTATGCTGAAAGTGAGCACAATTATTTTAAGTAACAATATAGTTAACTAGCAATCAAATGGAAATGAGATGAAGAAATTGTACTAAGCAACAACAAATTACAACATTTTTTTCAAACATAAATTGTAACACGGAAATATATGTGTTAAGAAAATATTGCGTCATAAAAAGCAAAAATGTAGTCCTACCAGCCGGAATTTCATTGCTTCAGTCTCTTCCAATCCAATTATACGTCTCATTTCCCTACAGATTTTGTGTCAAATATAGAAAGCATGTTGCAAACAACAATACAGGTCATTTTATAACTATGAATGAAACTGCTTACTTACTCTACTTTACTAACTTTAGCTTTTTGCACTGCAAGGAAAGCAAACAAAAAAAACAACAACAGAAAGACACAGGCAACACTGTGCTCTACATATTAACAACAACTCAATGAAAGTTTCACTATGCTGAAAGTGAGCACAATTATTTTAAGTAACAATATAGTTAACTAGCAATCAAATGGAAATGAGATGAAGAAATAGTAGTAAGCAACAACAAATTGCAACATTTTTTTCAAACATAAATTGTAACACGGAAATATATGTGTTAAGAAAATATTGCGTCATAAAAAGCAAAAATGTAGTCCTACCAGCCGGAATTTCATTGCTTCAGTCTCATCCAATCCAATCATACGTCTCATTTCCCTACAGATTTTGTGTCAAATATAGAAAGCATGTTGCAAACAACAATACAGGTCATTTTATAACAATGAATGAAACTGCTTCCTTACTCTACTTTACTAACTTTAGCTTTTTGCACTGCAAGGAAAGCAAACAAAAAAACAACAACAGAAAGACACAGGAGACACTGTGCTCTACATATTAACAACAACTCAATGTAAGTTTCAATATGCTGAAAGTGAGCACAATTATTTTAAGTAACAATATAGTTAACTAGCAATCAAATGGAAATGAGATGAAGAAATTGTACTAAGCAACAACAAATTACAACATTTTTTCAAACATAAATTGTAACACGGAAATATGTGTTAAGAAAATATTGCGTCATAAAAAGCAAAAATGTAGTCCTACCAGCCGGAATTTCATTGCTTCAGTCTCTTCCAATCCAATTATACGTCTCATTTCCCTACAGATTTTGTGTCAAATATAGAAAGCATGTTGCAAACAACAATACAGGTCATTTTATAGCAATGAATGAAACTGCTTACTTACTCTACTAACTTTAGCTATTTGCACTGCAAGGAAAGCAAACAAAAAAACAACAACAGAAAGACACAGGCGACACTGTGCTCTACAAATTAACAACAATTCAATGAAAGTTTCACTATGCTGAAAGTGAGCACAATTATTTTAAGTAACAATATAGTTAATTAGCAATCAAATGGAAATGAGATGAAGAAATAGTAGTAAGCAACAACAAATTGCAACATTTTTTTCAAACATAAATTGTAACACGGAAATATATGTGTTAAGAAAATATTGCGTCATAAAAAGCAAAAATGTAGTCCTACCAGCCGGAATTTCATTGCTTCAGTCTGTTCCAAGCCAATTACACGTCTCATTTCCCTACAGATTTTGTGTCAAATATAGAAAGCATGTTGCAAACAACAATACAGGTCATTTTATAACAATGAATGAAACTGCTTACTTACACTACTAACTTTAGCTTTTTGCACTGCAAGGAAAGCAAACAAGAAAACAACAACAGAAAGACACAGGCGATGCTGTGCTCTACATATTAACAACAACTGAATGAAAGTTTCACTGTGCTGAAAGTGAGCACAATTATTTTAAGTAACAATATAGTTAACTAGCAATCAAATGGAAATGAGATGAAGAAATAGTAGTAAGCAACAACAAATTGCAACATTTTTTTCAAACATAAATTGTAACACGGAAATATATATGTTAAGAAAATATTGCGTCATAAAAAGCAAAAATGTAGTCCTACCAGCCGGAATTTCATTGCTTCAGTCTCTTCCAAGCCAATTACACGTCTCTTTTCTCTACAGATTTTGTGTCAAATATAGAAAGCATGTTGCAAACAACAATACAGGTCATTTTATAACAATGAATGAAACTGCTTACTTACTGTACTTTACTAACTTTAGCTTTTTGCACTGCAAGGAAAGCAAGCAAAAAAACAACAACAGAAAGACACAGGCGACACTGTGCTCTACATATTAACAACAACTCAATGAAAGTTTCACTATGCTGAAAGTGAGCACAATTATTTTAAGTAACAATATAGTTAACTAGCAATCAAATGGAAATGAGATGAAGAAATTGTACTAAGCAACAACAAATTACAACATTTTTTTCAAACATAAATTGTAACACGGAAATATATGTGTTAAGAAAATATTGCGTCATAAAAAGCAAAAATGTAGTCCTACCAGCCGGAATTTCATTGCTTCAGTCTCTTCCAATCCAATTATACGTCTCATTTCCCTACAGATTTTGTGTCAAATATAGAAAGCATGTTGCAAACAACAATACAGCTCATTTTATAACAATGAATGAAACTGCTTACTTACTCTACTAACTTTAGCTTTTTGCACTGCAAGGAAAGCAAACAAAAAAACAACAACAGAAAGACACAGGCGACACTGTGCTCTACAAATTAACAACAATTCAATGAAAGTTTCACTATGCTGAAAGTGAGCACAATTATTTTAAGTAACAATATAGTTAACTAGCAATCAAATAGAAATGAGATGAAGAAATAGTAGTAAGCAACAACAAATTACAACATTTTTTTCAAACATAAATTGTAACACGGAAATATATGTGTTAAGAAAATATTGCGTCATAAAAAGCAAAAATATAGTCCTACCAGCCAGAATTTCATTGCTTCAGTCTCTTCCAATCCAATTATAAGTCTCATCTCCCTACAGATTTTGTGTCAAATATAGAAAGCATGTTGCAAACAACAATACAGGTCATTTTATAACAATGAATGAAACTGCTTACTTACTCTACTAACTTTAGCTTTTTGCACTGCAAGGAAAGCAAACAAAAAAACAACAACGGAAAGACACAGGCGGCACTGTGCTCTACATATTAACAACAACTCAATGAAAGTTTCACTATGCTGAAAGTGAGCACAATTATTTTAAGTAACAATATCGTTAACTAGCAATCAAATGGAAATGAGATGAAGAAATAGTAGTAAGCAACAACAAATTACAACATTTTTTTGAAACATAAATTGTAACACGGAAATATATGTGTTAAGAAAATATTGCGTCATAAAAAGCAAAAATGTAGTCCTACCAGCCGGAATTTCATTGCTTCAGTCACCTTCAAGCCAATTACAGGTCTCTTTTCTCTACAGATTTTGTGTCAAATATAGAAAGCATGTTGCAAACAACAATACAGCTCATTTTATAACAATAAACGAAACTGCTTACTTACTGTACTTTACTAACTTTAGCATTTTGCACTGCAAGGAAAGCAAACAAAAAAACAACAACAGAAAGACACAGGCGACACTGTGCTCTACATATTAACAACAACTGAATGAAAGTTTCACTATGCTGAAAGTGAGCACAATTATTTTAAGTAACAATATAGTTAACTAGCAATCAAATGGAAATGAGATGAAGAAATAGTAGTAAGCAACAACAAATTGCAACATTTTTTTCAAACATAAATTGTAACACGGAAATATATGTGTTAAGAAAATATTGCGTCATAAAAAACAAAAATGTAGTCCTACCAGCCGGAATTTCATTGCTTCAGTCTCTTCCAACCCAATTATAAGTCTCATTTCCCTACAGATTTTGTGTCAAATATAGAAAGCATGTTGCAAACAACAATACAGCTCATTTTATAACAATGAATGAAACTGCTTACTTACTCTACTAACTTTAGCTTTTTGCACTGCAAGGAAAGCAAACAAAAAAACAACAACAGAAAGACACAGGCGACACTGTGCTCTACAAATTAACAACAATTCAATGAAAGTTTCACTATGCCGAAAGTGAGCACAATTATTTTAAGTAACAATATAGTTAACTAGCAATCAAATAGAACTGAGATGAAGAAATAGTAGTAAGCAACAACAAATTACAACATTTTTTTCAAACATAAATTGTAACACGGAAATATATGTGTTAAGAAAATATTGCGTCATAAAAAGCAAAAATATAGTCCTACCAGCCAGAATTTCATTGCTTCAGTCTCTTCCAATCCAATTATAAGTCTCATCTCCCTACAGATTTTGTGTCAAATATAGAAAGCATGTTGCAAACAACAATACAGCTCATTTTATAACAATGAATGAAACTGCTTACTTACTCTACTAACTTTAGCTTTTTGCACTGCAAGGAAAGCAAACAAAAAAACAACAACGGAAAGACACAGGCGGCACTGTGCTCTACATATTAACAACAACTCAATGAAAGTTTCACTATGCTGAAAGTGAGCACAATTATTTTAAGTAACAATATCGTTAACTAGCAATCAAATGGAAATGAGATGAAGAAATAGTAGTAAGCAACAACAAATTACAACATTTTTTTCAAACATAAATTGTAACACGGAAATATATGTGTTAAGAAAATATTGCGTCATAAAAAGCAAAAATGTAGTCCTACCAGCCGGAATTTCATTGCTTCAGTCTCTTCCGATCCAATCATACGTCTCATTTCCCTACAGATTTTGTGTCAAATATAGAAAGCATGTTGCAAACAACAATACAGCTCATTTTATAACAATGAATGAAACTGCTTACTTACTCTACTAACTTTAGCTTTTTGCACTGCAAGGAAAGCAAACAAAAAAACAACAACAGAAAGACACAGGCGACACTGTGCTCTACAAATTAACAACAATTCAATGAAAGTTTCACTATGCTGAAAGTGAGCACAATTATTTTAAGTAACAATATAGTTAACTAGCAATCATAATAGAACTGAGATGAAGAAATAGTAGTAAGCAACAACAAATTACAACATTTTTTTCAAACATAAATTGTAACACGAAAATATATGTGTTAAGAAAATATTGCGTCATAAAAAGCAAAAATATAGTCCTACCAGCCAGAATTTCATTGCCTCAGTCTCTTCCAATCCAATTATACGTCTCATCTCCCTACAGATTTTGTGTCAAATATAGAAAGCATGTTGCAAACAACAATACAGCTCATTTTATAACAATGAATGAAACTGCTTACTTACTCTACTAACTTTAGCTTTTTGCACTGCAAGGAAAGCAAACAAAAAAACAACAACAGAAAGACACAGGCGACACTGTGCTCTACAAATTAACAACAATTCAATGAAAGTTTCACTATGCTGAAAGTGAGCACAATTATTTTAAGTAACAATATAGTTAACTAGCAATCAAATAGAACTGAGATGAAGAAATAGTAATAAGCAACAACAAATTGCAACATTTTTTTCAAACATAAATTGTAACATGGAAATATATGTGTTAAGAAAATATTGCGTCATAAAAAACAAAAATGTAGTCCTACCAGCCGGAATTTCATTGCTTCAGTCTCTTCCGATCCAATCATACGTCTCATTTCCCTACAGATTTTGTGTCAAATATAGAAAGCATGTTGCAAACAACAATACAGCTCATTTTATAACAATAAACGAAACTGCTTACTTACTGTACTTTACTAACTTTAGCATTTTGCACTGCAAGGAAAGCAAACAAAAAAACAACAACAGAAAGACACAGGCGACACTGTGCTCTACATATTAACAACAACTGAATGAAAGTTTCACTATGCTGAAAGTGAGCACAATTATTTTAAGTAACAATATAGTTAACTAGCAATCAAATGGAAATGAGATGAAGAAATAGTAGTAAGCAACAACAAATTGCAACATTTTTTTCAAACATAAATTGTAACACGGAAATATATGTGTTAAGAAAATATTGCGTCATAAAAAGCAAAAATGTAGTCCTACCAGCCGGAATTTCATTGCTTCAGTCTCTTCCAACCCAATTATACGTCTCATTTCCCTACAGATTTTGTGTCAAATATAGAAAGCATGTTGCAAACAACAATACAGGTCATTTTATAACAATGAATGAAACTGCTTACTTACTCTACTAACTTTAGCTTTTTGCACTGCAAGGAAAGCAAACAAAAAAACAACAACAGAAAGACACAGGCGACACTGTGCTCTACAAATTAACAACAATTCAATGAAAGTTTCACTATGCTGAAAGTGAGCACAATTATTTTAAGTAACAATATCGTTAACTAGCAATCAAATGGAAATGAGATGAAGAAATAGTAGTAAGCAACAACAAATTACAACATTTTTTTCAAACATAAATTGTAACACGGAAATATATGTGTTAAGAAAATATTACGTCATAAAAAGCAAAAATGTAGTCCTACCAGCCAGAATTTCATTGCTTCAGTCACCTCCAAGCCAATTATACGTCTCATTTCCCTACAGATTTTGTGTCAAATATAGAAAGCATGTTGCAAACAACAATACAGCTCATTTTATAACAATGAATGAAACTGCTTACTTACTCTACTAACTTTAGCTTTTTGCACTGCAAGGAAAGCAAACAAAAAAACAACAACAGAAAGACACAGGCGACACTGTGCTCTACAAATTAACAACAATTCAATGAAAGTTTCACTATGCTGAAAGTGAGCACAATTATTTTAAGTAACAATATAGTTAACTAGCAATCATAATAGAACTGAGATGAAGAAATAGTAGTAAGCAACAACAAATTACAACATTTTTTTCAAACATAAATTGTAACACGAAAATATATGTGTTAAGAAAATATTGCGTCATAAAAAGCAAAAATATAGTCCTACCAGCCAGAATTTCATTGCCTCAGTCTCTTCCAATCCAATTATACGTCTCATCTCCCTACAGATTTTGTGTCAAATATAGAAAGCATGTTGCAAACAACAATACAGCTCATTTTATAACAATGAATGAAACTGCTTACTTACTCTACTAACTTTAGCTTTTTGCACTGCAAGGAAAGCAAACAAAAAAACAACAACAGAAAGACACAGGCGACACTGTGCTCTACAAATTAACAACAATTCAATGAAAGTTTCACTATGCTGAAAGTGAGCACAATTATTTTAAGTAACAATATAGTTAACTAGCAATCAAATAGAACTGAGATGAAGAAATAGTAATAAGCAACAACAAATTGCAACATTTTTTTCAAACATAAATTGTAACAAGGAAATATATGTGTTAAGAAAATATTGCGTCATAAAAAACAAAAATGTAGTCCTACCAGCCGGAATTTCATTGCTTCAGTCTCTTCCAACCCAATTATACGTCTCATTTCCCTACAGATTTTGTGTCAAATATAGAAAGCATGTTGCAAACAACAATACAGCTCATTTTATAACAATGAATGAAACTGCTTACTTACACTACTAACTTTAGCTTTTTGCACTGCAAGGAAAGCAAACAAAAAAACAACAACAGAAAGACACAGGCGACACTGTGCTCTACAAATTAACAACAATTCAATGAAAGTTTCACTATGCTGAAAGTGAGCACAATTATTTTAAGTAACAATATCGTTAACTAGCAATCAAATGGAAATGAGATGAAGAAATAGTAGTAAGCAACAACAAATTACAACATTTTTTTCAGACATAAATTGTAACACGGAAATATATGTGTTAAGAAAATATTGCGTCATAAAAAGCAAAAATGTAGTCCTACCAGCCAGAATTTCATTGCTTCAGTCACCTCCAAGCCAATTATACGTCTCATTTCCCTACAGATTTTGTGTCAAATATAGAAAGCATGTTGCAAACAACAATACAGCTCATTTTATAACAATGAATGAAACTGCTTACTTACTCTACTAACTTTAGCTTTTTGCACTGCAAGGAAAGCAAACAAAAAAACAACAACAGAAAGACACAGGCGACACTGTGCTCTACAAATTAACAACAATTCAATGAAAGTTTCACTATGCTGAAAGTGAGCACAATTATTTTAAGTAACAATATAGTTAACTAGCAATCATAATAGAACTGAGATGAAGAAATAGTAGTAAGCAACAACAAATTACAACATTTTTTTCAAACATAAATTGTAACACGAAAATATATGTGTTAAGAAAATATTGCGTCATAAAAAGCAAAAATATAGTCCTACCAGCCAGAATTTCATTGCCTCAGTCTCTTCCAATCCAATTATACGTCTCATCTCCCTACAGATTTTGTGTCAAATATAGAAAGCATGTTGCAAACAACAATACAGCTCATTTTATAACAATGAATGAAACTGCTTACTTACTCTACTAACTTTAGCTTTTTGCACTGCAAGGAAAGCAAACAAAAAAACAACAACAGAAAGACACAGGCGACACTGTGCTCTACAAATTAACAACAATTCAATGAAAGTTTCACTATGCTGAAAGTGAGCACAATTATTTTAAGTAACAATATAGTTAACTAGCAATCAAATAGAACTGAGATGAAGAAATAGTAATAAGCAACAACAAATTGCAACATTTTTTTCAAACATAAATTGTAACATGGAAATATATGTGTTAAGAAAATATTGCGTCATAAAAAACAAAAATGTAGTCCTACCAGCCGGAATTTCATTGCTTCAGTCTCTTCCAACCCAATTATACGTCTCATTTCCCTACAGATTTTGTGTCAAATATAGAAAGCATGTTGCAAACAACAATACAGCTCATTTTATAACAATGAATGAAACTGCTTACTTACTCTACTAACTTTAGCTTTTTGCACTGCAAGGAAAGCAAACAAAAAAACAACAACGGAAAGACACAGGCGGCACTGTGCTCTACATATTAACAACAACTCAATGAAAGTTTCACTATGCTGAAAGTGAGCACAATTATTTTAAGTAACAATATCGTTAACTAGCAATCAAATGGAAATGAGATGAAGAAATAGTAGTAAGCAACAACAAATTACAACATTTTTTTCAAACATAAATTGTAACACGGAAATATATGTGTTAAGAAAATATTGCGTCATAAAAAGCAAAAATGTAGTCCTACCAGCCGGAATTTCATTGCTTCAGTCTCTTCCGATCCAATCATACGTCTCATTTCCCTACAGATTTTGTGTCAAATATAGAAAGCATGTTGCAAACAACAATACAGCTCATTTTATAACAATAAACGAAACTGCTTACTTACTGTACTTTACTAACTTTAGCATTTTGCACTGCAAGGAAAGCAAACAAAAAAACAACAACAGAAAGACACAGGCGACACTGTGCTCTACATATTAACAACAACTGAATGAAAGTTTCACTATGCTGAAAGTGAGCACAATTATTTTAAGTAACAATATAGTTAACTAGCAATCAAATGGAAATGAGATGAAGAAATAGTAGTAAGCAACAACAAATTGCAACATTTTTTTCAAACATAAATTGTAACACGGAAATATATGTGTTAAGAAAATATTGCGTCATAAAAAGCAAAAATGTAGTCCTACCAGCCGGAATTTCATTGCTTCAGTCTCTTCCAACCCAATTATACGTCTCATTTCCCTACAGATTTTGTGTCAAATATAGAAAGCATGTTGCAAACAACAATACAGCTCATTTTATAACAATGAATGAAACTGCTTACTTACTCTACTAACTTTAGCTTTTTGCACTGCAAGGAAAGCAAACAAAAAAACAACAACAGAAAGACACAGGCGACACTGTGCTCTACAAATTAACAACAATTCAATGAAAGTTTCACTATGCTGAAAGTGAGCACAATTATTTTAAGTAACAATATCGTTAACTAGCAATCAAATGGAAATGAGATGAAGAAATAGTAGTAAGCAACAACAAATTACAACATTTTTTTCAAACATAAATTGTAACACGGAAATATATGTGTTAAGAAAATATTGCGTCATAAAAAGCAAAAATGTAGTCCTACCAGCCAGAATTTCATTGCTTCAGTCACCTCCAAGCCAATTATACGTCTCATTTCCCTACAGATTTTGTGTCAAATATAGAAAGCATGTTGCAAACAACAATACAGCTCATTTTATAACAATGAATGAAACTGCTTACTTACTCTACTAACTTTAGCTTTTTGCACTGCAAGGAAAGCAAACAAAAAAACAACAACAGAAAGACACAGGCGACACTGTGCTCTACAAATTAACAACAATTCAATGAAAGTTTCACTATGCTGAAAGTGAGCACAATTATTTTAAGTAACAATATAGTTAACTAGCAATCATAATAGAACTGAGATGAAGAAATAGTAGTAAGCAACAACAAATTACAACATTTTTTTCAAACATAAATTGTAACACGAAAATATATGTGTTAAGAAAATATTGCGTCATAAAAAGCAAAAATATAGTCCTACCAGCCAGAATTTCATTGCCTCAGTCTCTTCCAATCCAATTAAACGTCTCATCTCCCTACAGATTTTGTGTCAAATATAGAAAGCATGTTGCAAACAACAATACAGCTCATTTTATAACAATAAACGAAACTGCTTACTTACTGTACTTTACTAACTTTAGCATTTTGCACTGCAAGGAAAGCAAACAAAAAAACAACAACAGAAAGACACAGGCGACACTGTGCTCTACAAATTAACAACAATTCAATGAAAGTTTCACTATGCTGAAAGTGAGCACAATTATTTTAAGTAACAATATAGTTAACTAGCAATCAAATAGAACTGAGATGAAGAAATAGTAATAAGCAACAACAAATTGCAACATTTTTTTCAAACATAAATTGTAACATGGAAATATATGTGTTAAGAAAATATTGCGTCATAAAAAACAAAAATGTAGTCCTACCAGCCGGAATTTCATTGCTTCAGTCTCTTCCAACCCAATTATACGTCTCATTTCCCTACAGATTTTGTGTCAAATATAGAAAGCATGTTGCAAACAACAATACAGCTCATTTTATAACAATGAATGAAACTGCTTACTTACACTACTAACTTTAGCTTTTTGCACTGCAAGGAAAGCAAACAAAAAAACAACAACAGAAAGACACAGGCGACACTGTGCTCTACAAATTAACAACAATTCAATGAAAGTTTCACTATGCTGAAAGTGAGCACAATTATTTTAAGTAACAATATCGTTAACTAGCAATCAAATGGAAATGAGATGAAGAAATAGTAGTAAGCAACAACAAATTACAACATTTTTTTCAAACATAAATTGTAACACGGAAATATATGTGTTAAGAAAATATTGCGTCATAAAAAGCAAAAATGTAGTCCTACCAGCCAGAATTTCATTGCTTCAGTCACCTCCAAGCCAATTATACGTCTCATTTCCCTACAGATTTTGTGTCAAATATAGAAAGCATGTTGCAAACAACAATACAGCTCATTTTATAACAATGAATGAAACTGCTTACTTACTCTACTAACTTTAGCTTTTTGCACTGCAAGGAAAGCAAACAAAAAAACAACAACAGAAAGACACAGGCGACACTGTGCTCTACAAATTAACAACAATTCAATGAAAGTTTCACTATGCTGAAAGTGAGCACAATTATTTTAAGTAACAATATAGTTAACTAGCAATCATAATAGAACTGAGATGAAGAAATAGTAGTAAGCAACAACAAATTACAACATTTTTTTCAAACATAAATTGTAACACGAAAATATATGTGTTAAGAAAATATTGCGTCATAAAAAGCAAAAATATAGTCCTACCAGCCAGAATTTCATTGCCTCAGTCTCTTCCAATCCAATTATACGTCTCATCTCCCTACAGATTTTGTGTCAAATATAGAAAGCATGTTGCAAACAACAATACAGCTCATTTTATAACAATGAATGAAACTGCTTACTTACTCTACTAACTTTAGCTTTTTGCACTGCAAGGAAAGCAAACAAAAAAACAACAACAGAAAGACACAGGCGACACTGTGCTCTACAAATTAACAACAATTCAATGAAAGTTTCACTATGCTGAAAGTGAGCACAATTATTTTAAGTAACAATATAGTTAACTAGCAATCAAATAGAACTGAGATGAAGAAATAGTAATAAGCAACAACAAATTGCAACATTTTTTTCAAACATAAATTGTAACATGGAAATATATGTGTTAAGAAAATATTGCGTCATAAAAAACAAAAATGTAGTCCTACCAGCCGGAATTTCATTGCTTCAGTCTCTTCCAACCCAATTATACGTCTCATTTCCCTACAGATTTTGTGTCAAATATAGAAAGCATGTTGCAAACAACAATACAGCTCATTTTATAACAATGAATGAAACTGCTTACTTACTCTACTAACTTTAGCTTTTTGCACTGCAAGGAAAGCAAACAAAAAAACAACAACAGAAAGACACAGGCGACACTGTGCTCTACAAATTAACAACAATTCAATGAAAGTTTCACTATGCTGAAAGTGAGGAAAATTATTTTAAGTAACAATATAGTTAACTAGCAATCAAATAGAACTGAGATGAAGAAATAGTAGTAAGCAACAACAAATTACAACATTTTTTTCAAACATAAATTGTAACACGGAAATATATGTGTTAAGAAAATATTGCGTCATAAAAAGCAAAAATGTAGTCCTACCAGCCGGAATTTCATTGCTTCAGTCACCTCCAAGCCAATTACAGGTCTCTTTTCTCTACAGATTTTGTGTCAAATATAGAAAGCATGTTGCAAACAACAATACAGCTCATTTTATAACAATAAACGAAACTGCTTACTTACTGTACTTTACTAACTTTAGCTTTTTGCACTGCAAGGAAAGCAAACAAAAAAACAACAACAGAAAGACACAGGCGACACTGTGCTCTACAAATTAACAACAATTCAATGAAAGTTTCACTATGCTGAAAGTGAGCACAATTATTTTAAGTAACAATATAGTTAACTAGCAATCAAATAGAACTGAGATGAAGAAATAGTAGTAAGCAACAACAAATTACAACATTTTTTTCAAACATAAATTGTAACACGGAAATATATGTGTTAAGAAAATATTGCGTCATAAAAAGCAAAAATATAGTCCTACCAGCCAGAATTTCATTGCTTCAGTCTCTTCCAATCCAATTATACGTCTCATGTCCCTACAGATTTTGTGTCAAATATAGAAAGCATGTTGCAAACAACAATACAGGTCATTTTATAACAATGAATGAAACTGCTTACTTACTCTACTAACTTTAGCTTTTTGCACTGCAAGGAAAGCAAACAAAAAAACAACAACGGAAAGACACAGGCGACACTGTGCTCTACATATTAACAACAACTCAATGAAAGTTTCACTATGCTGAAAGTGAGCACAATTATTTTAAGTAACAATATCGTTAACTAGCAATCAAATGGAAATGAGATGAAGAAATAGTAGTAAGCAACAACAAATTACAACATTTTTTTCAAACATAAATTGTAACACGGAAATATATGTGTTAAGAAAATATTGCGTCATAAAAAGCAAAAATATAGTCCTACCAGCCGGAATTTCATTGCTTCAGTCTCTTCCAATCCAATTATACGTCTCATTTCCCTATAGATTTTGTGTCAAATATAGAAAGCATGTTGCAAACAACAATACAGGTCATTTTATAACAATGAATGAAACTGCTTACTTACTCTACTAACTTTAGCTTTTTGCACTGCAAGGAAAGCAAACAAAAAAACAACAACAGAAAGACACAGGCGATGCTGTGCTCTACATATTAACAACAACTGAATGAAAGTTTCACTATGCTGAAAGTGAGCACAATTATTTTAAGTAACAATATAGTTAAGTAGCAATCAAATGGAAATGAGATGAAGAAATAGTAGTAAGCAACAACAAATTGCAACATTTTTTTCAAACATAAATTGTAACACGGAAATATATGTGTTAAGAAAATATTGCGTCATAAAAAGCAAAAATGTAGTCCTACCAGCCGGAATTTCATTGCTTCAGTCTCTTCCAACCCAATTATACGTCTCATTTCCCTACAGATTTTGTGTCAAATATAGAAAGCATGTTGCAAACAACAATACAGGTCATTTTATAACAATGAATGAAACTGCTTACTTACTCTACTAACTTTAGCTTTTTGCACTGCAAGGAAAGCAAACAAAAAAACAACAACGGAAAGACACAGGCGGCACTGTGCTCTACATATTAACAACAACTCAATGAAAGTTTCACTATGCTGAAAGTGAGCACAATTATTTTAAGTAACAATATCGTTAACTAGCAATCAAATAGAACTGAGATGAAGAAATAGTAATAAGCAACAACAAATTGCAACATTTTTTTCAAACATAAATTGTAACATGGAAATATATGTGTTAAGAAAATATTGCGTCATAAAAAACAAAAATGTAGTCCTACCAGCCGGAATTTCATTGCTTCAGTCTCTTCCAACCCAATTATACGTCTCATTTCCCTACAGATTTTGTGTCAAATATAGAAAGCATGTTGCAAACAACAATACAGCTCATTTTATAACAATGAATGAAACTGCTTACTTACTCTACTAACTTTAGCTTTTTGCACTGCAAGGAAAGCAAACAAAAAAACAACAACAGAAAGACACAGGCGACACTGTGCTCTACAAATTAACAACAATTCAATGAAAGTTTCACTATGCTGAAAGTGAGCACAATTATTTTAAGTAACAATATAGTTAACTAGCAATCAAATAGAACTGAGATGAAGAAATAGTAGTAAGCAACAACAAATTACAACATTTTTTTCAAACATAAATTGTAACACGGAAATATATGTGTTAAGAAAATATTGCGTCATAAAAAGCAAAAATGTAGTCCTACCAGCCGGAATTTCATTGCTTCAGTCACCTCCAAGCCAATTACAGGTCTCTTTTCTCTACAGATTTTGTGTCAAATATAGAAAGCATGTTGCAAACAACAATACAGCTCATTTTATAACAATGAATGAAACTGCTTACTTACTCTACTAACTTTAGCTTTTTGCACTGCAAGGAAAGCAAACAAAAAAACAACAACAGAAAGACACAGGCGACACTGTGCTCTACAAATTAACAACAATTCAATGAAAGTTTCACTATGCTGAAAGTGAGCACAATTATTTTAAGTAACAATATCGTTAACTAGCAATCAAATGGAAATGAGATGAAGAAATAGTAGTAAGCAACAACAAATTACAACATTTTTTTCAAACATAAATTGTAACACGGAAATATATGTGTTAAGAAAATATTGCGTCATAAAAAGCAAAAATGTAGTCCTACCAGCCAGAATTTCATTGCTTCAGTCACCTCCAAGCCAATTATACGTCTCATTTCCCTACAGATTTTGTGTCAAATACAGAAAGCATGTTGCAAACAACAATACAGCTCATTTTATAACAATGAATGAAACTGCTTACTTACTCTACTAACTTTAGCTTTTTGCACTGCAAGGAAAGCAAACAAAAAAACAACAACAGAAAGACACAGGCGACACTGTGCTCTACAAATTAACAACAATTCAATGAAAGTTTCACTATGCTGAAAGTGAGCACAATTATTTTAAGTAACAATATAGTTAACTAGCAATCATAATAGAACTGAGATGAAGAAATAGTAGTAAGCAACAACAAATTACAACATTTTTTTCAAACATAAATTGTAACACGGAAATATATGTGTTAAGAAAATATTGCGTCATAAAAAGCAAAAATATAGTCCTACCAGCCAGAATTTCATTGCCTCAGTCTCTTCCAATCCAATTATACGTCTCATCTCCCTACAGATTTTGTGTCAAATATAGAAAGCATGTTGCAAACAACAATACAGGTCATTTTATAACAACGAATGAAACTGCTTACTTACTCTACTAACTTTAGCTTTTTGCACTGCAAGGAAAGCAAACAAAAATACAACAACGGAAAGACACAGGCGACACTGTGCTCTACATATTAACAACAACTCAATGAAAGTTTCACTATGCTGAAAGTGAGCACAATTATTTTAAGTAACAATATCGTTAACTAGCAATCAAATGGAAATGAGATGAAGAAATAGTAGTAAGCAACAACAAATTACAACATTTTTTTCAAACATAAATTGTAACACGGAAATATATGTGTTAAGAAAATATTGCGTCATAAAAAGCAAAAATGTAGTCCTACCAGCCGGAATTTCATTGCTTCAGTCACCTTCAAGCCAATTACAGGTCACTTTTCTCTACAGATTTTGTGTCAAATATAGAAAGCATGTTGCAAACAACAATACAGCTCATTTTATAACAATAAACGAAACTGCTTACTTACTGTACTTTACTAACTTTAGCTTTTTGCACTGCAAGGAAAGCAAACAAAAAAACAACAACAGAAAGACACAGGCGACACTGTGCTCTACAAATTAACAACAATTCAATGAAAGTTTCACTATGCTGAAAGTGAGCACAATTATTTTAAGTAACAATATCGTTAACTAGCAATCAAATGGAAATGAGATGAAGAAATAGTAGTAAGCAACAACAAATTACAACATTTTTTTCAAACATAAATTGTAACACGGAAATATATGTGTTAAGAAAATATTGCGTCATAAAAAGCAAAAATGTAGTCCTACCAGCCAGAATTTCATTGCTTCAGTCACCTCCAAGCCAATTATACGTCTCATTTCCCTACAGATTTTGTGTCAAATACAGAAAGCATGTTGCAAACAACAATACAGCTCATTTTATAACAATGAATGAAACTGCTTACTTACTCTACTAACTTTAGCTTTTTGCACTGCAAGGAAAGCAAACAAAAAAACAACAACAGAAAGACACAGGCGACACTGTGCTCTACAAATTAACAACAATTCAATGAAAGTTTCACTATGCTGAAAGTGAGCACAATTATTTTAAGTAACAATATAGTTAACTAGCAATCATAATAGAACTGAGATGAAGAAATAGTAGTAAGCAACAACAAATTACAACATTTTTTTCAAACATAAATTGTAACACGGAAATATATGTGTTAAGAAAATATTGCGTCATAAAAAGCAAAAATATAGTCCTACCAGCCAGAATTTCATTGCCTCAGTCTCTTCCAATCCAATTATACGTCTCATCTCCCTACAGATTTTGTGTCAAATATAGAAAGCATGTTGCAAACAACAATACAGGTCATTTTATAACAACGAATGAAACTGCTTACTTACTCTACTAACTTTAGCTTTTTGCACTGCAAGGAAAGCAAACAAAAATACAACAACGGAAAGACACAGGCGACACTGTGCTCTACATATTAACAACAACTCAATGAAAGTTTCACTATGCTGAAAGTGAGCACAATTATTTTAAGTAACAATATCGTTAACTAGCAATCAAATGGAAATGAGATGAAGAAATAGTAGTAAGCAACAACAAATTACAACATTTTTTTCAAACATAAATTGTAACACGGAAATATATGTGTTAAGAAAATATTGCGTCATAAAAAGCAAAAATGTAGTCCTACCAGCCGGAATTTCATTGCTTCAGTCACCTTCAAGCCAATTACAGGTCACTTTTCTCTACAGATTTTGTGTCAAATATAGAAAGCATGTTGCAAACAACAATACAGCTCATTTTATAACAATAAACGAAACTGCTTACTTACTGTACTTTACTAACTTTAGCTTTTTGCACTGCAAGGAAAGCAAACAAAAAAACAACAACAGAAAGA
This sequence comes from Octopus bimaculoides, assembly GCF_046866305.1. Classification (NCBI taxonomy): domain Eukaryota; kingdom Metazoa; phylum Mollusca; class Cephalopoda; order Octopoda; family Octopodidae; genus Octopus; species Octopus bimaculoides. The sequence goes on from NC_142928.1 coordinate 58,969,238, forward strand.
CACAGGCGACACTGTGCTCTACAAATTAACAACAATTCAATGAAAGTTTCACTATGCTGAAAGTGAGCACAATTATTTTAAGTAACAATATAGTTAACTAGCAATCAAATAGAACTGAGATGAAGAAATAGTAATAAGCAACAACAAATTGCAACATTTTTTTCAAACATAAATTGTAACATGGAAATATATGTGTTAAGAAAATATTGCGTCATAAAAAACAAAAATGTAGTCCTACCAGCCGGAATTTCATTGCTTCAGTCTCTTCCAACCCAATTATACGTCTCATTTCCCTACAGATTTTGTGTCAAATATAGAAAGCATGTTGCAAACAACAATACAGCTCATTTTATAACAATGAATGAAACTGCTTACTTACTCTACTAACTTTAGCTTTTTGCACTGCAAGGAAAGCAAACAAAAAAACAACAACAGAAAGACACAGGCGACAATGTGCTCTACAAATTAACAACAATTCAATGAAAGTTTCACTATGCTGAAAGTGAGCAAAATTATTTTAAGTAACAATATAGTTAACTAGCAATCAAATAGAACTGAGATGAAGAAATAGTAGTAAGCAACAACAAATTACAACATTTTTTTCAAACATAAATTGTAACACGGAAATATATGTGTTAAGAAAATATTGCGTCATAAAAAGCAAAAATGTAGTCCTACCAGCCGGAATTTCATTGCTTCAGTCACCTCCAAGCCAATTACAGGTCTCTTTTCTCTACAGATTTTGTGTCAAATATAGAAAGCATGTTGCAAACAACAATACAGCTCATTTTATAACAATAAACGAAACTGCTTACTTACTGTACTTTACTAACTTTAGCTTTTTGCACTGCAAGGAAAGCAAACAAAAAAACAACAACAGAAAGACACAGGCGACACTGTGCTCTACAAATTAACAACAATTCAATGAAAGTTTCACTATGCTGAAAGTGAGCACAATTATTTTAAGTAACAATATAGTTAACTAGCAATCAAATAGAACTGAGATGAAGAAATAGTAGTAAGCAACAACAAATTACAACATTTTTTTCAAACATAAATTGTAACACGGAAATATATGTGTTAAGAAAATATTGCGTCATAAAAAGCAAAAATATAGTCCTACCAGCCAGAATTTCATTGCTTCAGTCTCTTCCAATCCAATTATACGTCTCATCTCCCTACAGATTTTGTGTCAAATATAGAAAGCATGTTGCAAACAACAATACAGGTCATTTTATAACAATGAATGAAACTGCTTACTTACTCTACTAACTTTAGCTTTTTGCACTGCAAGGAAAGCAAACAAAAAAACAACAACGGAAAGACACAGGCGACACTGTGCTCTACATATTAACAACAACTCAATGAAAGTTTCACTATGCTGAAAGTGAGCACAATTATTTTAAGTAACAATATCGTTAACTAGCAATCAAATGGAAATGAGATGAAGAAATAGTAGTAAGCAACAACAAATTACAACATTTTTTTCAAACATAAATTGTAACACGGAAATATATGTGTTAAGAAAATATTGCGTCATAAAAAGCAAAAATATAGTCCTACCAGCCGGAATTTCATTGCTTCAGTCTCTTCCAATCCAATTATACATCTCATTTCCCTATAGATTTTGTGTCAAATATAGAAAGCATGTTGCAAACAACAATACAGGTCATTTTATAACAATGAATGAAACTGCTTACTTACTCTACTAACTTTAGCTTTTTGCACTGCAAGGAAAGCAAACAAAAAAACAACAACAGAAAGAAACAGGCGATGCTGTGCTCTACATATTAACAACAACTGAATGAAAGTTTCACTATGCTGAAAGTGAGCACAATTATTTTAAGTAACAATATAGTTAAGTAGCAATCAAATGGAAATGAGATGAAGAAATAGTAGTAAGCAACAACAAATTGCAACATTTTTTTCAAACATAAATTGTAACATGGAAATATATGTGTTAAGAAAATATTGCGTCATAAAAAACAAAAATGTAGTCCTACCAGCCGGAATTTCATTGCTTCAGTCTCTTCCAACCCAATTATACGTCTCATTTCCCTACAGATTTTGTGTCAAATATAGAAAGCATGTTGCAAACAACAATACAGCTCATTTTATAACAATGAATGAAACTGCTTACTTACTCTACTAACTTTAGCTTTTTGCACTGCAAGGAAAGCAAACAAAAAAACAACAACAGAAAGACACAGGCGACACTGTGCTCTACAAATTAACAACAATTCAATGAAAGTTTCACTATGCTGAAAGTGAGCACAATTATTTTAAGTAACAATATAGTTAACTAGCAATCAAATAGAACTGAGATGAAGAAATAGTAGTAAGCAACAACAAATTACAACATTTTTTTCAAACATAAATTGTAACACGGAAATATATGTGTTAAGAAAATATTGCGTCATAAAAAGCAAAAATGTAGTCCTACCAGCCGGAATTTCATTGCTTCAGTCACCTCCAAGCCAATTACAGGTCTCTTTTCTCTACAGATTTTGTGTCAAATATAGAAAGCATGTTGCAAACAACAATACAGCTCATTTTATAACAATGAATGAAACTGCTTACTTACTCTACTAACTTTAGCTTTTTGCACTGCAAGGAAAGCAAACAAAAAAACAACAACAGAAAGACACAGGCGACACTGTGCTCTACAAATTAACAACAATTCAATGAAAGTTTCACTATGCTGAAAGTGAGCACAATTATTTTAAGTAACAATATCGTTAACTAGCAATCAAATGGAAATGAGATGAAGAAATAGTAGTAAGCAACAACAAATTACAACATTTTTTTCAAACATAAATTGTAACACGGAAATATATGTGTTAAGAAAATATTGCGTCATAAAAAGCAAAAATGTAGTCCTACCAGCCAGAATTTCATTGCTTCAGTCACCTCCAAGCCAATTATACGTCTCATTTCCCTACAGATTTTGTGTCAAATACAGAAAGCATGTTGCAAACAACAATACAGCTCATTTTATAACAATGAATGAAACTGCTTACTTACTCTACTAACTTTAGCTTTTTGCACTGCAAGGAAAGCAAACAAAAAAACAACAACAGAAAGACACAGGCGACACTGTGCTCTACAAATTAACAACAATTCAATGAAAGTTTCACTATGCTGAAAGTGAGCACAATTATTTTAAGTAACAATATAGTTAACTAGCAATCATAATAGAACTGAGATGAAGAAATAGTAGTAAGCAACAACAAATTACAACATTTTTTTCAAACATAAATTGTAACACGGAAATATATGTGTTAAGAAAATATTGCGTCATAAAAAGCAAAAATATAGTCCTACCAGCCAGAATTTCATTGCCTCAGTCTCTTCCAATCCAATTATACGTCTCATCTCCCTACAGATTTTGTGTCAAATATAGAAAGCATGTTGCAAACAACAATACAGGTCATTTTATAACAACGAATGAAACTGCTTACTTACTCTACTAACTTTAGCTTTTTGCACTGCAAGGAAAGCAAACAAAAATACAACAACGGAAAGACACAGGCGACACTGTGCTCTACATATTAACAACAACTCAATGAAAGTTTCACTATGCTGAAAGTGAGCACAATTATTTTAAGTAACAATATCGTTAACTAGCAATCAAATGGAAATGAGATGAAGAAATAGTAGTAAGCAACAACAAATTACAACATTTTTTTCAAACATAAATTGTAACACGGAAATATATGTGTTAAGAAAATATTGCGTCATAAAAAGCAAAAATGTAGTCCTACCAGCCGGAATTTCATTGCTTCAGTCACCTTCAAGCCAATTACAGGTCACTTTTCTCTACAGATTTTGTGTCAAATATAGAAAGCATGTTGCAAACAACAATACAGCTCATTTTATAACAATAAACGAAACTGCTTACTTACTGTACTTTACTAACTTTAGCTTTTTGCACTGCAAGGAAAGCAAACAAAAAAACAACAACAGAAAGACACAGGCGACACTGTGCTCTACAAATTAACAACAATTCAATGAAAGTTTCACTATGCTGAAAGTGAGCACAATTATTTTAAGTAACAATATCGTTAACTAGCAATCAAATGGAAATGAGATGAAGAAATAGTAGTAAGCAACAACAAATTACAACATTTTTTTCAAACATAAATTGTAACACGGAAATATATGTGTTAAGAAAATATTGCGTCATAAAAAGCAAAAATGTAGTCCTACCAGCCAGAATTTCATTGCTTCAGTCACCTCCAAGCCAATTATACGTCTCATTTCCCTACAGATTTTGTGTCAAATACAGAAAGCATGTTGCAAACAACAATACAGCTCATTTTATAACAATGAATGAAACTGCTTACTTACTCTACTAACTTTAGCTTTTTGCACTGCAAGGAAAGCAAACAAAAAAACAACAACAGAAAGACACAGGCGACACTGTGCTCTACAAATTAACAACAATTCAATGAAAGTTTCACTATGCTGAAAGTGAGCACAATTATTTTAAGTAACAATATAGTTAACTAGCAATCATAATAGAACTGAGATGAAGAAATAGTAGTAAGCAACAACAAATTACAACATTTTTTTCAAACATAAATTGTAACACGGAAATATATGTGTTAAGAAAATATTGCGTCATAAAAAGCAAAAATATAGTCCTACCAGCCAGAATTTCATTGCCTCAGTCTCTTCCAATCCAATTATACGTCTCATCTCCCTACAGATTTTGTGTCAAATATAGAAAGCATGTTGCAAACAACAATACAGGTCATTTTATAACAACGAATGAAACTGCTTACTTACTCTACTAACTTTAGCTTTTTGCACTGCAAGGAAAGCAAACAAAAATACAACAACGGAAAGACACAGGCGACACTGTGCTCTACATATTAACAACAACTCAATGAAAGTTTCACTATGCTGAAAGTGAGCACAATTATTTTAAGTAACAATATCGTTAACTAGCAATCAAATGGAAATGAGATGAAGAAATAGTAGTAAGCAACAACAAATTACAACATTTTTTTCAAACATAAATTGTAACACGGAAATATATGTGTTAAGAAAATATTGCGTCATAAAAAGCAAAAATGTAGTCCTACCAGCCGGAATTTCATTGCTTCAGTCACCTTCAAGCCAATTACAGGTCACTTTTCTCTACAGATTTTGTGTCAAATATAGAAAGCATGTTGCAAACAACAATACAGCTCATTTTATAACAATAAACGAAACTGCTTACTTACTGTACTTTACTAACTTTAGCTTTTTGCACTGCAAGGAAAGCAAACAAAAAAACAACAACAGAAAGACACAGGCGACACTGTGCTCTACAAATTAACAACAATTCAATGAAAGTTTCACTATGCTGAAAGTGAGCACAATTATTTTAAGTAACAATATAGTTAACTAGCAATCAAATAGAACTGAGATGAAGAAATAGTAATAAGCAACAACAAATTGCAACATTTTTTTCAAACATAAATTGTAACATGGAAATATATGTGTTAAGAAAATATTGCGTCATAAAAAACAAAAATGTAGTCCTACCAGCCGGAATTTCATTGCTTCAGTCTCTTCCAACCCAATTATACGTCTCATTTCCCTACAGATTTTGTGTCAAATATAGAAAGCATGTTGCAAACAACAATACAGCTCATTTTATAACAATGAATGAAACTGCTTACTTACTCTACTAACTTTAGCTTTTTGCACTGCAAGGAAAGCAAACAAAAAAACAACAACAGAAAGACACAGGCGACAATGTGCTCTACAAATTAACAACAATTCAATGAAAGTTTCACTATGCTGAAAGTGAGCAAAATTATTTTAAGTAACAATATAGTTAACTAGCAATCAAATAGAACTGAGATGAAGAAATAGTAGTAAGCAACAACAAATTACAACATTTTTTTCAAACATAAATTGTAACACGGAAATATATGTGTTAAGAAAATATTGCGTCATAAAAAGCAAAAATGTAGTCCTACCAGCCGGAATTTCATTGCTTCAGTCACCTCCAAGCCAATTACAGGTCTCTTTTCTCTACAGATTTTGTGTCAAATATAGAAAGCATGTTGCAAACAACAATACAGCTCATTTTATAACAATAAACGAAACTGCTTACTTACTGTACTTTACTAACTTTAGCTTTTTGCACTGCAAGGAAAGCAAACAAAAAAACAACAACAGAAAGACACAGGCGACACTGTGCTCTACAAATTAACAACAATTCAATGAAAGTTTCACTATGCTGAAAGTGAGCACAATTATTTTAAGTAACAATATAGTTAACTAGCAATCAAATAGAACTGAGATGAAGAAATAGTAGTAAGCAACAACAAATTACAACATTTTTTTCAAACATAAATTGTAACACGGAAATATATGTGTTAAGAAAATATTGCGTCATAAAAAGCAAAAATATAGTCCTACCAGCCAGAATTTCATTGCTTCAGTCTCTTCCAATCCAATTATACGTCTCATCTCCCTACAGATTTTGTGTCAAATATAGAAAGCATGTTGCAAACAACAATACAGGTCATTTTATAACAATGAATGAAACTGCTTACTTACTCTACTAACTTTAGCTTTTTGCACTGCAAGGAAAGCAAACAAAAAAACAACAACGGAAAGACACAGGCGACACTGTGCTCTACATATTAACAACAACTCAATGAAAGTTTCACTATGCTGAAAGTGAGCACAATTATTTTAAGTAACAATATCGTTAACTAGCAATCAAATGGAAATGAGATGAAGAAATAGTAGTAAGCAACAACAAATTACAACATTTTTTTCAAACATAAATTGTAACACGGAAATATATGTGTTAAGAAAATATTGCGTCATAAAAAGCAAAAATATAGTCCTACCAGCCGGAATTTCATTGCTTCAGTCTCTTCCAATCCAATTATACATCTCATTTCCCTATAGATTTTGTGTCAAATATAGAAAGCATGTTGCAAACAACAATACAGGTCATTTTATAACAATGAATGAAACTGCTTACTTACTCTACTAACTTTAGCTTTTTGCACTGCAAGGAAAGCAAACAAAAAAACAACAACAGAAAGAAACAGGCGATGCTGTGCTCTACATATTAACAACAACTGAATGAAAGTTTCACTATGCTGAAAGTGAGCACAATTATTTTAAGTAACAATATAGTTAAGTAGCAATCAAATGGAAATGAGATGAAGAAATAGTAGTAAGCAACAACAAATTGCAACATTTTTTTCAAACATAAATTGTAACACGGAAATATATGTGTTAAGAAAATATTGCGTCATAAAAAGCAAAAATGTAGTCCTACCAGCCGGAATTTCATTGCTTCAGTCTCTTCCAACCCAATTATACGTCTCATTTCCCTACAGATTTTGTGTCAAATATAGAAAGCATGTTGCAAACAACAATACAGCTCATTTTATAACAATGAATGAAACTGCTTACTTACTCTACTAACTTTAGCTTTTTGCACTGCAAGGAAAGCAAACAAAAAAACAACAACAGAAAGACACAGGCGATGCTGTGCTCTACATATTAACAACAACTGAATGAAAGTTTCACTATGCTGAAAGTGAGCACAATTATTTTAAGTAACAATATCGTTAACTAGCAATCAAATGGAAATGAGATGAAGAAATAGTAGTAAGCAACAACAAATTACAACATTTTTTTCAAACATAAATTGTAACACGGAAATATATGTGTTAAGAAAATATTGCGTCATAAAAAGCAAAAATGTAGTCCTACCAGCCGGAATTTCATTGCTTCAGTCACCTCCAAGCCAATTACAGGTCTCTTTTCTCTACAGATTTTGTGTCAAATATAGAAAGCATGTTGCAAACAACAATACAGCTCATTTTATAACAATAAACGAAACTGCTTACTTACTGTACTTTACTAACTTTAGCTTTTTGCACTGCAAGGAAAGCAAACAAAAAAACAACAACAGAAAGACACAGGCGACACTGTGCTCTACAAATTAACAACAATTCAATGAAAGTTTCACTATGCTGAAAGTGAGCACAATTATTTTAAGTAACAATATAGTTAACTAGCAATCAAATAGAACTGAGATGAAGAAATAGTAGTAAGCAACAACAAATTACAACATTTTTTTCAAACATAAATTGTAACACGGAAATATATGTGTTAAGAAAATATTGCGTCATAAAAAGCAAAAATATAGTCCTACCAGCCAGAATTTCATTGCTTCAGTCTCTTCCAATCCAATTATACGTCTCATCTCCCTACAGATTTTGTGTCAAATATAGAAAGCATGTTGCAAACAACAATACAGGTCATTTTATAACAATGAATGAAACTGCTTACTTACTCTACTAACTTTAGCTTTTTGCACTGCAAGGAAAGCAAACAAAAAAACAACAACGGAAAGACGCAGGCGACACTGTGCTCTACATATTAACAACAACTCAATGAAAGTTTCACTATGCTGAAAGTGAGCACAATTATTTTAAGTAACAATATCGTTAACTAGCAATCAAATGGAAATGAGATGAAGAAATAGTAGTAAGCAACAACAAATTACAACATTTTTTTCAAACATAAATTGTAACACGGAAATATATGTGTTAAGAAAATATTGCGTCATAAAAAGCAAAAATATAGTCCTACCAGCCGGAATTTCATTGCTTCAGTCTCTTCCAATCCAATTATACATCTCATTTCCCTATAGATTTTGTGTCAAATATAGAAAGCATGTTGCAAACAACAATACAGGTCATTTTATAACAATGAATGAAACTGCTTACTTACTCTACTAACTTTAGCTTTTTGCACTGCAAGGAAAGCAAACAAAAAAACAACAACAGAAAGAAACAGGCGATGCTGTGCTCTACATATTAACAACAACTGAATGAAAGTTTCACTATGCTGAAAGTGAGCACAATTATTTTAAGTAACAATATAGTTAAGTAGCAATCAAATGGAAATGAGATGAAGAAATAGTAGTAAGCAACAACAAATTGCAACATTTTTTTCAAACATAAATTGTAACACGGAAATATATGTGTTAAGAAAATATTGCGTCATAAAAAGCAAAAATGTAGTCCTACCAGCCGGAATTTCATTGCTTCAGTCTCTTCCAACCCAATTATACGTCTCATTTCCCTACAGATTTTGTGTCAAATATAGAAAGCATGTTGCAAACAACAATACAGCTCATTTTATAACAATGAATGAAACTGCTTACTTACTCTACTAACTTTAGCTTTTTGCACTGCAAGGAAAGCAAACAAAAAAACAACAACAGAAAGACACAGGCGATGCTGTGCTCTACATATTAACAACAACTGAATGAAAGTTTCACTATGCTGAAAGTGAGCACAATTATTTTAAGTAACAATATCGTTAACTAGCAATCAAATGGAAATGAGATGAAGAAATAGTAGTAAGCAACAACAAATTACAACATTTTTTTCAAACATAAATTGTAACACGGAAATATATGTGTTAAGAAAATATTGCGTCATAAAAAGCAAAAATGTAGTCCTACCAGCCGGAATTTCATTGCTTCAGTCACCTTCAAGCCAATTACAGGTCTCTTTTCTCTACAGATTTTGTGTCAAATATAGAAAGCATGTTGCAAACAACAATACAGCTCATTTTATAACAATAAACGAAACTGCTTACTTACTGTACTTTACTAACTTTAGCTTTTTGCACTGCAAGGAAAGCAAACAAAAAAACAACAGCAGAACGACACAGGCGACCCTGTGCTCTACATATTAACAACAACTCATTGAAAGTTTCACTATGCTGAAAGTGAGCACAATTATTTTAAGTAACAATATAGTTAACTAGCAATCAAATGGAAATGAGATGAAGAAATAGTAGTAAGCAACAACAAATTGCAACATTTTTTTCAAACATTAATTGTAACACGGAAATATGTGTTAAGAAAATATTGCATCATAAAAAGCAAAAATGTAGTCCTACCAGCCGGAATTTCATTGCTTCAGTCTCTTCCGATCCAATCATACGTCTCATTTCCCTACAGATTTTGTGTCAAATATAGAAAGCATGTTGCAAACGACAATACAGGTCATTTTGTAACAATGAATGAAACTGCTTACTTACTCTACTAACTTCAGCTTTTTGCACTGCAAGGAAAGCAAACAAAAAAACAACAACAGAAAGACACAGGCGACACTGTGTTCTACATATTAACAACAACTGAATGAAAGTTTCACTATGCTGAAAGTGAGAACAATTATTTTAAGTAACAATCAAATGGAAATGAGATGAAGAAATAGTAGTAAGCAACAACAAATTACAACATTTTTTTCAAACATAAATTGTAACACGGAAATATATGTGTTAAGAAAATATTGCGTCATAAAAAGCAAAAATATAGTCCTACCAGCCAGAATTTCATTGCTTCAGTCTCTTCCAATCCAATTATACGTCTCATTTCCCTACAGATTTTGTGTCAAATATAGAAAGCATGTTGCAAACAACAATACAGCTCATTTTATAACAATGAATGAAACTGCTTACTTACTCTACTAACTTTAGCTTTTTGCACTGCAAAGAAAGCAAACAAAAAAACAACAACAGAAAGACACAGGCGACACTGTGCTCTACAAATTAACAACAACTCAATGAAAGTTTCACTATGCTGAAAGTGAGCACAATTATTTTAAGTAACAATATCGTTAACTAGCAATCAAATGGAAATGAGATGAAGAAATAGTAGTAAGCAACAACAAATTACAACATTTTTTTCAAACATAAATTGTAACACGGAAATATATGTGTTAAGAAAATATTGCGTCATAAAAAGCAAAAATGTAGTCCTACCAGCCGGAATTTCATTGCTTCAGTCACCTTCAAGCCAATTACAGGTCTCTTTTCTTTACAGATTTTGTGTCAAATATAGAAAGCATGTTGCAAACAACAATACAGCTCATTTTATAACAATAAACGAAACTGCTTACTTACTGTACTTTACTAACTTTAGCATTTTGCACTGCAAGGAAAGCAAACAAAAAAACAACAACAGAAAGACACAGGCGACACTGTGCTCTACATATTAACAACAACTGAATGAAAGTTTCACTATGCTGAAAGTGAGCACAATTATTTAAAGTAACAATATAGTTAACTAGCAATCAAATGGAAATGAGATGAAGAAATAGTAGTAAGCAACAACAGATTACAACATTTTTTTCAAACATAAATTGTAACACGGAAATATATGTGTTAAGAAAATATTACGTCATAAAAAGCAAAAATATAGTCCTACCACTCGGAATTTCATTGCTTTAGTCACCTCCAAGCCAATCACGGGTCTCTTTTCTCTACAGATTTTGTGTCAAATATAGAAAGCATGTTGCAAACAACAATACAGCTCATTTTATAACAATGAATAAAACTGCTTACTTACTCTACTAACTTTAGCTTTTTGCACTGCAAGGAAAGCAAACAAAAAAACAACAACAGAAAGACACAGGTGATGCTGTGCTCTACATATTAACAACAACTGAATGAAAGTTTCACTATGCTGAAAGTGAGCACAATTATTTTAAGTAACAATATAGTTAACTGGCAATCAAATGGAAATGAGATGAAGAAATAGTAGTAAGCAACAACAAATTGCAACATTTTTTTCAAACATAAATTGTAACACGGAAATATATGTGTTAAGAAAATATTGCGTCATAAAAAACAAAAATGTAGTCCTACCAGCCGGAATTTCATTGCTTCAGTCTCTTCCAACCCAATTATACGTCTCATTTCCCTACAGATTTTGTGTCAAATATAGAAAGCATGTTGCAAACAACAATACAGCTCATTTTATAACAATGAATGAAACTGCTTACTTACTCTACTAACTTTAGCTTTTTGCACTGCAAGGAAAGCAAACAAAAAAACAACAACAGAAACACACAGGCGATGCTGTGCTCTACATATTAACAACAACTGAATGAAAGTTTCACTATGCTGAAAGTGAGCACAATTATTTTAAGTAACAATATAGTTAACTAGCAATCAAATGGAAATGAGATGAAGAAATAGTAGTAAGCAACAACAAATTGCAACATTTTTTTCAAACATAAATTGTAAGACGGAAATATATGTGTTAAGAAAATATTGCGTCATAAAAAGCAAAAATGTAGTCCTACCAGCCGGAATTTCATTGCTTCAGTCTCTTCCAACCCAATTATACGTCTCATTTCCCTACAGATTTTGTGTCAAATATAGAAAGCATGTTGCAAACAACAATACAGCTCATTTTATAACAATGAATGAAACTGCTTACTTACTCTACTAACTTTAGCTTTTTGCACTGCAAGGAAAGTAAACAAAAAAACAACAACAGAAAGACACAGGCGATGCTGTGCTCTACATATTAACAACAACTGAATGAAAGTTTCACTATGCTGAAAGTGAGCAAAATTATTTTAAGTAACAATATAGTTAACTAGCAATCAAATGGAACTGAGATGAAGAAATAGTAGTAAGCAACAACAAATTGCAACATTTTTTCAAACATAAATTGTAACACGAAAATATATGTGTTAAGAAAATATTGCGTCATAAAAAACAAAAATGTAGTCCTACCAGCCGGAATTTCATTGCTTCAGTCTCTTCCAATCCAATTATACGTCTCATTTCCCTACAGATTTTGTGTCAAATATAGAAAGCATGTTGCAAACGACAATACAGGTCATTTTATAACAATGAATGAAACTGCTTACTTACTCTACTAACTTTAGCTTTTTGCACTGCAAGGAAAGCAAACAAAAAAACAACAACAGAAAGACACAGGCGACACTGTGTTCTACATATTAACAACAACTGAATGAAAGTTTCACTATGCTGAAAGTGAGAACAATTATTTTAAGTAACAATCAAATGGAAATGAGATGAAGAAATAGTAGTAAGCAACAACAAATTGCAACATTTTTTTCAAACATAAATTGTAACATGGAAATATATGTGTTAAGAAAATATTGCGTCATAAAAAACAAAAATGTAGTCCTACCAGCCGGAATTTCATTGCTTCAGTCTCTTCCAACCCAATTATACGTCTCATTTCCCTACAGATTTTGTGTCAAATATAGAAAGCATGTTGCAAACAACAATACAGCTCATTTTATAACAATGAATGAAACTGCTTACTTACTCTACTAACTTTAGCTTTTTGCACTGCAAGGAAAGCAAACAAAAAAACAACAACAGAAAGACACAGGCGATGCTGTGCTCTACATATTAACAACAACTGAATGAAAGTTTCACTATGCTGAAAGTGAGCACAATTATTTTAAGTAACAATATAGTTAACTAGCAATCAAATGGAAATGAGATGAAGAAATAGTAGTAAGCAACAACAAATTGCAACATTTTTTTCAAACATAAATTGTAACACGGAAATATATGTGTTAAGAAAATATTGCATAAAAAGCAAAAATGTAGTCCTACCAGCCGGAATTTCATTGCTTCAGTCTCTTCCAACCCAATTATACCTCTCATTTCCCTACAGATTTTGTGTCAAATATAGAAAGCATGTTGCAAACAACAATACAGCTCATTTTATAACAATGAATGAAACTGCTTACTTACTCTACTAACTTTAGCTTTTTGCACTGCAAGGAAAGTAAACAAAAAAACAACAACAGAAAGACACAGGCGATGCTGTGCTCTACATATTAACAACAACTGAATGAAAGTTTCACTATGCTGAAAGTGAGCAAAATTATTTTAAGTAACAATATAGTTAACTAGCAATCAAATGGAACTGAGATGAAGAAATAGTAGTAAGCAACAACAAATTGCAACATTTTTTTCAAACATAAATTGTAACACGAAAATATATGTGTTAAGAAAATATTGCGTCATAAAAAACAAAAATGTAGTCCTACCAGCCGGAATTTCATTGCTTCAGTCTCTTCCGATCCAATCATACGTCTCATTTCCCTACAGATTTTGTGTCAAATATAGAAAGCATGTTGCAAACGACAATACAGGTCATTTTATAACAATGAATGAAACTGCTTACTTACTCTACTAACTTTAGCTTTTTGCACTGCAAGGAAAGCAAACAAAAAAACAACAACAGAAAGACACAGGCGACACTGTGTTCTACATATTAACAACAACTGAATGAAAGTTTCACTATGCTGAAAGTGAGAACAATTATTTTAAGTAACAATCAAATGGAAATGAGATGAAGAAATAGTAGTAAGCAACAACAAATTACAACATTTTTTTCAAACATAAATTGTAACACGGAAATATATGTGTTAAGAAAATATTGCGTCATAAAAAGCAAAAATATAGTCCTACCAGCCAGAATTTCATTGCTTCAGTCTCTTCCAATCCAATTATACGTCTCATTTCCCTACAGATTTTGTGTCAAATATAGAAAGCATGTTGCAAACAACAATACAGCTCATTTTATAACAATGAATGAAACTGCTTACTTACTCTACTAACTTTAGCTTTTTGCACTGCAAAGAAAGCAAACAAAAAAACAACAACAGAAAGACACAGGCGACACTGTGCTCTACAAATTAACAACAATTCAATGAAAGTTTCACTATGCTGAAAGTGAGCACAATTATTTTAAGTAACAATATAGTTAACTAGCAATCAAATGGAACTGAGATGAAGAAATAGTAGTAAGCAACAACAAATTGCAACATTTTTTTCAAACATAAATTGTAACACGGAAATATATGTGTTAAGAAAATATTGCGTCATAAAAAACAAAAATGTAGTCCTACCAGCCGGAATTTCATTGCTTCAGTCTCTTCCAACCCAATTATACGTCTCATTTCCCTACAGATTTTGTGTCAAATATAGAAAGCATGTTGCAAACAACAATACAGCTCATTTTATAACAATGAATGAAACTGCTTACTTACTCTACTAACTTTAGCTTTTTGCACTGCAAGGAAAGCAAACAAAAAAACAACAACAGAAAGACACAGGCGACACTGTGCTCTACAAATTAACAACAATTCAATGAAAGTTTCACTATGCTGAAAGTGAGCACAATTATTTTAAGTAACAATATAGTTAACTAGCAATCAAATAGAACTGAGATGAAGAAATAGTAGTAAGCAACAACAAATTACAACATTTTTTTCAAACATAAATTGTAACACGGAAATATATGTGTTAAGACAATATTGCGTCATAAAAAGCAAAAATATAGTCCTACCAGCCAGAATTTCATTTCTTCAGTCTCTTCCAATCCAATTATACGTCTCATTTCCCTACAGATTTTGTGTCAAATATAGAAAGCATGTTGCAAACAACAATACAGCTCATTTTATAACAATGAATGAAACTGCTTACTTACTCTACTTTACTCACTTTAGCTTTTTGCACTGCAAGGAAAGCAAACAAAAAAACAACAACAGAAAGACACAGGCGACCCTGTGCTCTACATATTAACAACAACTCAATGAAAGTTTCACTATGCTGAAAGTGAGCACAATTATTTTAAGTAACAATATAGTTAACTAGCAATCAAATGGAAATGAGATGAAGAAATAGTAGTAAGCAACAACAAATTGCAACATTTTTTTCAAACATTAATTGTAACACGGAAATATATGTGTTAAGAAAATATTGCATCATAAAAAGCAAAAATGTAGTCCTACCAGCCGGAATTTCATTGCTTCAGTCTCTTCCGATCCAATCATACGTCTCATTTCCCTACAGATTTTGTGTCAAATATAGAAAGCATGTTGCAAACGACAATACAGGTCATTTTATAACAATGAATGAAACTGCTTACTTACTCTACTAACTTTAGCTTTTTGCACTGCAAGGAAAGCAAACAAAAAAACAACAACAGAAAGACACAGGCGACACTGTGTTCTACATATTAACAACAACTGAATGAAAGTTTCACTATGCTGAAAGTGAGAACAATTATTTTAAGTAACAATCAAATGGAACTGAGATGAAGAAATAGTAGTAAGCAACAACAAATTACAACATTTTTTTCAAACATAAATTGTAACACGGAAATATATGTGTTAAGAAAATATTGCGTCATAAAAAGCAAAAATATAGTCCTACCAGCCAGAATTTCATTGCTTCAGTCTCTTCCAACACAATTATACGTCACATTTCCCTACAGATTTTGTGTCAAATATAGAAAGCATGTTGCAAACATCAATACAGCTCATTTTATAACAATGAATGAAACTGCTTACTTACTCTACTAACTTTAGCTTTTTGCACTGCAAGGAAAGCAAACAAAAAAACAACAACGGAAAGACACAGGCGGCACTGTGCTCTACATATTAACAACAACTCAATGAAAGTTTCACTATGCTGAAAGTGAGCACAATTATTTTAAATAACAATATCGTTAACTAGCAATCAAATGGAAATGAGATGAAGAAATAGTAGTAAGCAACAACAAATTGCAACATTTTTTTCAAACATTAATTGTAACACGGAAATATGTGTTAAGAAAATATTGCATCATAAAAAGCAAAAATGTAGTCCTACCAGCCGGAATTTCATTGCTTCAGTCTCTTCCGATCCAATCATACGTCTCATTTCCCTACAGATTTTGTGTCAAATATAGAAAGCATGTTGCAAACGACAATACAGGTCATTTTATAACAATGAATGAAACTGCTTACTTACTCTACTAACTTTAGCTTTTTGCACTGCAAGGAAAGCAAACAAAAAAACAACAACAGAAAGACACAGGCGACACTGTGTTCTACATATTAACAACAACTGAATGAAAGTTTCACTATGCTGAAAGTGAGAACAATTATTTTAAGTAACAATCAAATGGAAATGAGATGAAGAAATAGTAGTAAGCAACAACAAATTACAACATTTTTTTCAAACATAAATTGTAACACGGAAATATATGTGTTAAGAAAATATTGCGTCATAAAAAGCAAAAATATAGTCCTACCAGCCGGAATTTCATTCCTTCAGTCTCATTTATCCTACAGATTTTGTGTCAAATATAGAAAGCATGTTGCAAACAACAATACAGGTCATTTTATAACAATGAATGAAACTGCTTACTTACTCTACTAACTTTAGCTTTTTGCACTGCAAGGAAAGCAAACAAAAAAACAACAACAGAAAGACACAGGCGGCACTGTGCTCTACATATTAACAACAACTGAATGAAAGTTTCACTATGCTGAAAGTGAGCAAAATTATTTTAAGTAACAATATAGTTAACTAGCAATGAAATGGAACTGAGATGAAGAAATAGTAATAAGCAACAACAAATTGCAACATTTTTTTCAAACATAAATTGTAACATGGAAATATATGTGTTAAGAAAATATTGCGTCATAAAAAACAAAAATGTAGTCCTACCAGCCGGAATTTCATTGCTTCAGTCTCTTCCAACCCAATTATACGTCTCATTTCCCTACAGATTTTGTGTCAAATATAGAAAGCATGTTGCAAACAACAATACAGCTCATTTTATAACAATGAATGAAACTGCTTACTTACTCTACTAACTTTAGCTTTTTGCACTGCAAGGAAAGCAAACAAAAAAACAACAGAAAGACACAGGCGATGCTGTGCTCTACATATTAACAACAACTGAATGAAAGTTTCACTATGCTGAAAGTGAGCACAATTATTTTAAGTAACAATATAGTTAACTAGCAATCAAATGGAAATGAGATGAAGAAATAGTAGTAAGCAACAACAAATTGCAACATTTTTTTCAAACATAAATTGTAACACGGAAATATATGTGTTAAGAAAATATTGCGTCATAAAAAGCAAAAATGTAGTCCTACCAGCCGGAATTTCATTGCTTCAGTCTCTTCCAACCCAATTATACGTCTCATTTCCCTACAGATTTTGTGTCAAATATAGAAAGCATGTTGCAAACAACAATACAGCTCATTTTATAACAATGAATGAAACTGCTTACTTACTCTACTAACTTTAGCTTTTTGCACTGCAAGGAAAGTAAACAAAAAAACAACAACAGAAAGACACAGGCGATGCTGTGCTCTACATATTAACAACAACTGAATGAAAGTTTCACTATGCTGAAAGTGAGGAAAATTATTTTAAGTAACAATATAGTTAACTAGCAATCAAATGGAACTGAGATGAAGAAATAGTAGTAAGCAACAACAAATTGCAACATTTTTTTCAAACATAAATTGTAACACGAAAATATATGTGTTAAGAAAATATTGCGTCATAAAAAACAAAAATGTAGTCCTACCAGCCGGAATTTCATTGCTTCAGTCTCTTCCAATCCAATTATACGTCTCATTTCCCTACAGATTTTGTGTCAAATATAGAAAGCATGTTGCAAACAACAATACAGGTCATTTTATAACAATGAATGAAACTGCTTACTTACTCTACTAACTTTAGCTTTTTGCACTGCAAGGAAAGCAAACAAAAAAACAACAACAGAAAGACACAGGCGACACTGTGTTCTACATATTAACAACAACTGAATGAAAGTTTCACTATGCTGAAAGTGAGAACAATTATTTTAAGTAACAATCAAATGGAAATGAGATGAAGAAATAGTAGTAAGCAACAACAAATTGCAACATTTTTTTCAAACATAAATTGTAACATGGAAATATATGTGTTAAGAAAATATTGCGTCATAAAAAACAAAAATGTAGTCCTACCAGCCGGAATTTCATTGCTTCAGTCTCTTCCAACCCAATTATACGTCTCATTTCCCTACAGATTTTGTGTCAAATATAGAAAGCATGTTGCAAACAACAATACAGCTCATTTTATAACAATGAATGAAACTGCTTACTTACTCTACTAACTTTAGCTTTTTGCACTGCAAGGAAAGCAAACAAAAAAACAACAACGGAAAGACACAGGCGGCACTGTGCTCTACATATTAACAACAACTCAATGAAAGTTTCACTATGCTGAAAGTGAGCACAATTATTTTAAATAACAATATCGTTAACTAGCAATCAAATGGAAATGAGATGAAGAAATAGTAGTAAGCAACAACAAATTGCAACATTTTTTTCAAACATTAATTGTAACACGGAAATATGTGTTAAGAAAATATTGCATCATAAAAAGCAAAAATGTAGTCCTACCAGCCGGAATTTCATTGCTTCAGTCTCTTCCGATCCAATCATACGTCTCATTTCCCTACAGATTTTGTGTCAAATATAGAAAGCATGTTGCAAACGACAATACAGGTCATTTTATAACAATGAATGAAACTGCTTACTTACTCTACTAACTTTAGCTTTTTGCACTGCAAGGAAAGCAAACAAAAAAACAACAACAGAAAGACACAGGCGACACTGTGTTCTACATATTAACAACAACTGAATGAAAGTTTCACTATGCTGAAAGTGAGAACAATTATTTTAAGTAACAATCAAATGGAAATGAGATGAAGAAATAGTAGTAAGCAACAACAAATTACAACATTTTTTTCAAACATAAATTGTAACACGGAAATATATGTGTTAAGAAAATATTGCGTCATAAAAAGCAAAAATATAGTCCTACCAGCCGGAATTTCATTCCTTCAGTCTCATTTATCCTACAGATTTTGTGTCAAATATAGAAAGCATGTTGCAAACAACAATACAGGTCATTTTATAACAATGAATGAAACTGCTTACTTACTCTACTAACTTTAGCTTTTTGCACTGCAAGGAAAGCAAACAAAAAAACAACAACAGAAAGACACAGGCGGCACTGTGCTCTACATATTAACAACAACTGAATGAAAGTTTCACTATGCTGAAAGTGAGCAAAATTATTTTAAGTAACAATATAGTTAACTAGCAATGAAATGGAACTGAGATGAAGAAATAGTAATAAGCAACAACAAATTGCAACATTTTTTTCAAACATAAATTGTAACATGGAAATATATGTGTTAAGAAAATATTGCGTCATAAAAAACAAAAATGTAGTCCTACCAGCCGGAATTTCATTGCTTCAGTCTCTTCCAACCCAATTATACGTCTCATTTCCCTACAGATTTTGTGTCAAATATAGAAAGCATGTTGCAAACAACAATACAGCTCATTTTATAACAATGAATGAAACTGCTTACTTACTCTACTAACTTTAGCTTTTTGCACTGCAAGGAAAGCAAACAAAAAAACAACAGAAAGACACAGGCGATGCTGTGCTCTACATATTAACAACAACTGAATGAAAGTTTCACTATGCTGAAAGTGAGCACAATTATTTTAAGTAACAATATAGTTAACTAGCAATCAAATGGAAATGAGATGAAGAAATAGTAGTAAGCAACAACAAATTGCAACATTTTTTTCAAACATAAATTGTAACACGGAAATATATGTGTTAAGAAAATATTGCGTCATAAAAAGCAAAAATGTAGTCCTACCAGCCGGAATTTCATTGCTTCAGTCTCTTCCAACCCAATTATACGTCTCATTTCCCTACAGATTTTGTGTCAAATATAGAAAGCATGTTGCAAACAACAATACAGCTCATTTTATAACAATGAATGAAACTGCTTACTTACTCTACTAACTTTAGCTTTTTGCACTGCAAGGAAAGTAAACAAAAAAACAACAACAGAAAGACACAGGCGATGCTGTGCTCTACATATTAACAACAACTGAATGAAAGTTTCACTATGCTGAAAGTGAGGAAAATTATTTTAAGTAACAATATAGTTAACTAGCAATCAAATGGAACTGAGATGAAGAAATAGTAGTAAGCAACAACAAATTGCAACATTTTTTTCAAACATAAATTGTAACACGAAAATATATGTGTTAAGAAAATATTGCGTCATAAAAAACAAAAATGTAGTCCTACCAGCCGGAATTTCATTGCTTCAGTCTCTTCCAATCCAATTATACGTCTCATTTCCCTACAGATTTTGTGTCAAATATAGAAAGCATGTTGCAAACAACAATACAGGTCATTTTATAACAATGAATGAAACTGCTTACTTACTCTACTAACTTTAGCTTTTTGCACTGCAAGGAAAGCAAACAAAAAAACAACAACAGAAAGACACAGGCGACACTGTGTTCTACATATTAACAACAACTGAATGAAAGTTTCACTATGCTGAAAGTGAGAACAATTATTTTAAGTAACAATCAAATGGAAATGAGATGAAGAAATAGTAGTAAGCAACAACAAATTGCAACATTTTTTTCAAACATAAATTGTAACATGGAAATATATGTGTTAAGAAAATATTGCGTCATAAAAAACAAAAATGTAGTCCTACCAGCCGGAATTTCATTGCTTCAGTCTCTTCCAACCCAATTATACGTCTCATTTCCCTACAGATTTTGTGTCAAATATAGAAAGCATGTTGCAAACAACAATACAGCTCATTTTATAACAATGAATGAAACTGCTTACTTACTCTACTAACTTTAGCTTTTTGCACTGCAAGGAAAGCAAACAAAAAAACAACAACAGAAAGACACAGGCGATGCTGTGCTCTACATATTAACAACAACTGAATGAAAGTTTCACTATGCTGAAAGTGAGCACAATTATTTTAAGTAACAATATAGTTAACTAGCAATCAAATGGAAATGAGATGAAGAAATAGTAGTAAGCAACAACAAATTGCAACATTTTTTTCAAACATAAATTGTAACACGGAAATATATGTGTTAAGAAAATATTGCATAAAAAGCAAAAATGTAGTCCTACCAGCCGGAATTTCATTGCTTCAGTCTCTTCCAACCCAATTATACCTCTCATTTCCCTACAGATTTTGTGTCAAATATAGAAAGCATGTTGCAAACAACAATACAGCTCATTTTATAACAATGAATGAAACTGCTTACTTACTCTACTAACTTTAGCTTTTTGCACTGCAAGGAAAGTAAACAAAAAAACAACAACAGAAAGACACAGGCGATGCTGTGCTCTACATATTAACAACAACTGAATGAAAGTTTCACTATGCTGAAAGTGAGCAAAATTATTTTAAGTAACAATATAGTTAACTAGCAATCAAATGGAACTGAGATGAAGAAATAGTAGTAAGCAACAACAAATTGCAACATTTTTTTCAAACATAAATTGTAACACGAAAATATATGTGTTAAGAAAATATTGCGTCATAAAACACAAAAATGTAGTCCTACCAGCCGGAATTTCATTGCTTCAGTCTCTTCCGATCCAATCATACGTCTCATTTCCCTACAGATTTTGTGTCAAATATAGAAAGCATGTTGCAAACGACAATACAGGTCATTTTATAACAATGAATGAAACTGCTTACTTACTCTACTAACTTTAGCTTTTTGCACTGCAAGGAAAGCAAACAAAAAAACAACAACAGAAAGACACAGGCGACACTGTGTTCTACATATTAACAACAACTGAATGAAAGTTTCACTATGCTGAAAGTGAGAACAATTATTTTAAGTAACAATCAAATGGAAATGAGATGAAGAAATAGTAGTAAGCAACAACAAATTACAACATTTTTTTCAAACATAAATTGTAACACGGAAATATATGTGTTAAGAAAATATTGCGTCATAAAAAGCAAAAATATAGTCCTACCAGCCAGAATTTCATTGCTTCAGTCTCTTCCAATCCAATTATACGTCTCATTTCCCTACAGATTTTGTGTCAAATATAGAAAGCATGTTGCAAACAACAATACAGCTCATTTTATAACAATGAATGAAACTGCTTACTTACTCTACTAACTTTAGCTTTTTGCACTGCAAAGAAAGCAAACAAAAAAACAACAACAGAAAGACACAGGCGACACTGTGCTCTACAAATTAACAACAATTCAATGAAAGTTTCACTATGCTGAAAGTGAGCACAATTATTTTAAGTAACAATATAGTTAACTAGCAATCAAATGGAACTGAGATGAAGAAATAGTAGTAAGCAACAACAAATTGCAACATTTTTTTCAAACATAAATTGTAACACGGAAATATATGTGTTAAGAAAATATTGCGTCATAAAAAACAAAAATGTAGTCCTACCAGCCGGAATTTCATTGCTTCAGTCTCTTCCAACCCAATTATACGTCTCATTTCCCTACAGATTTTGTGTCAAATATAGAAAGCATGTTGCAAACAACAATACAGCTCATTTTATAACAATGAATGAAACTGCTTACTTACTCTACTAACTTTAGCTTTTTGCACTGCAAGGAAAGCAAACAAAAAAACAACAACAGAAAGACACAGGCGACACTGTGCTCTACAAATTAACAACAATTCAATGAAAGTTTCACTATGCTGAAAGTGAGCACAATTATTTTAAGTAACAATATAGTTAACTAGCAATCAAATAGAACTGAGATGAAGAAATAGTAGTAAGCAACAACAAATTACAACATTTTTTTCAAACATAAATTGTAACACGGAAATATATGTGTTAAGACAATATTGCGTCATAAAAAGCAAAAATATAGTCCTACCAGCCAGAATTTCATTTCTTCAGTCTCTTCCAATCCAATTATACGTCTCATTTCCCTACAGATTTTGTGTCAAATATAGAAAGCATGTTGCAAACAACAATACAGCTCATTTTATAACAATGAATGAAACTGCTTACTTACTCTACTTTACTCACTTTAGCTTTTTGCACTGCAAGGAAAGCAAACAAAAAAACAACAACAGAAAGACACAGGCGACCCTGTGCTCTACATATTAACAACAACTCAATGAAAGTTTCACTATGCTGAAAGTGAGCACAATTATTTTAAGTAACAATATAGTTAACTAGCAATCAAATGGAAATGAGATGAAGAAATAGTAGTAAGCAACAACAAATTGCAACATTTTTTTCAAACATTAATTGTAACACGGAAATATATGTGTTAAGAAAATATTGCATCATAAAAAGCAAAAATGTAGTCCTACCAGCCGGAATTTCATTGCTTCAGTCTCTTCCGATCCAATCATACGTCTCATTTCCCTACAGATTTTGTGTCAAATATAGAAAGCATGTTGCAAACGACAATACAGGTCATTTTATAACAATGAATGAAACTGCTTACTTACTCTACTAACTTTAGCTTTTTGCACTGCAAGGAAAGCAAACAAAAAAACAACAACAGAAAGACACAGGCGACACTGTGTTCTACATATTAACAACAACTGAATGAAAGTTTCACTATGCTGAAAGTGAGAACAATTATTTTAAGTAACAATCAAATGGAAATGAGATGAAGAAATAGTAGTAAGCAACAACAAATTACAACATTTTTTTCAAACATAAATTGTAACACGGAAATATATGTGTTAAGAAAATATTGCGTCATAAAAAGCAAAAATATAGTCCTACCAGCCAGAATTTCATTGCTTCAGTCTCTTCCAACACAATTATACGTCACATTTCCCTACAGATTTTGTGTCAAATATAGAAAGCATGTTGCAAACATCAATACAGCTCATTTTATAACAATGAATGAAACTGCTTACTTACTCTACTAACTTTAGCTTTTTGCACTGCAAGGAAAGCAAACAAAAAAACAACAACGGAAAGACACAGGCGGCACTGTGCTCTACATATTAACAACAACTCAATGAAAGTTTCACTATGCTGAAAGTGAGCACAATTATTTTAAATAACAATATCGTTAACTAGCAATCAAATGGAAATGAGATGAAGAAATAGTAGTAAGCAACAACAAATTGCAACATTTTTTTCAAACATTAATTGTAACACGGAAATATGTGTTAAGAAAATATTGCATCATAAAAAGCAAAAATGTAGTCCTACCAGCCGGAATTTCATTGCTTCAGTCTCTTCCGATCCAATCATACGTCTCATTTCCCTACAGATTTTGTGTCAAATATAGAAAGCATGTTGCAAACGACAATACAGGTCATTTTATAACAATGAATGAAACTGCTTACTTACTCTACTAACTTTAGCTTTTTGCACTGCAAGGAAAGCAAACAAAAAAACAACAACAGAAAGACACAGGCGACACTGTGTTCTACATATTAACAACAACTGAATGAAAGTTTCACTATGCTGAAAGTGAGAACAATTATTTTAAGTAACAATCAAATGGAAATGAGATGAAGAAATAGTAGTAAGCAACAACAAATTACAACATTTTTTTCAAACATAAATTGTAACACGGAAATATATGTGTTAAGAAAATATTGCGTCATAAAAAGCAAAAATATAGTCCTACCAGCCGGAATTTCATTGCTTCAGTCTCATTTATCCTACAGATTTTGTGTCAAATATAGAAAGCATGTTGCAAACAACAATACAGGTCATTTTATAACAATGAATGAAACTGCTTACTTACTCTACTAACTTTAGCTTTTTGCACTGCAAGGAAAGCAAACAAAAAAACAACAACAGAAAGACACAGGCGGCACTGTGCTCTACATATTAACAACAACTGAATGAAAGTTTCACTATGCTGAAAGTGAGCAAAATTATTTTAAGTAACAATATCGTTAACTAGCAATCAAATGGAAATGAGATGAAGAAATAGTAGTAAGCAACAACAAATTGCAACATTTTTTTCAAACATTAATTGTAACACGGAAATATGTGTTAAGAAAATATTGCATCATAAAAAGCAAAAATGTAGTCCTACCAGCCGGAATTTCATTGCTTCAGTCTCTTCCGATCCAATCATACGTCTCATTTCCCTACAGATTTTGTGTCAAATATAGAAAGCATGTTGCAAACGACAATACAGGTCATTTTATAACAATGAATGAAACTGCTTACTTACTCTACTAACTTTAGCTTTTTGCACTGCAAGGAAAGCAAACAAAAAAACAACAACAGAAAGACACAGGCGACACTGTGTTCTACATATTAACAACAACTGAATGAAAGTTTCACTATGCTGAAAGTGAGAACAATTATTTTAAGTAACAATCAAATGGAAATGAGATGAAGAAATAGTAGTAAGCAACAACAAATTACAACATTTTTTTCAAACATAAATTGTAACACGGAAATATATGTGTTAAGAAAATATTGCGTCATAAAAAGCAAAAATATAGTCCTACCAGCCGGAATTTCATTGCTTCAGTCTCATTTATCCTACAGATTTTGTGTCAAATATAGAAAGCATGTTGCAAACAACAATACAGGTCATTTTATAACATTGAATGAAACTGCTTACTTACTCTACTAACTTTAGCTTTTTGCACTGCAAGGAAAGCAAACAAAAAAACAACAACAGAAAGACACAGGCGGCACTGTGCTCTACATATTAACAACAACTGAATGAAAGTTTCACTATGCTGAAAGTGAGCAAAATTATTTTAAGTAACAATATAGTTAACTAGCAATGAAATGGAACTGAGATGAAGAAATAGTAATAAGCAACAACAAATTGCAACATTTTTTTCAAACACAAATTGTAACATGGAAATATATGTGTTAAGAAAATATTGCGTCATAAAAAACAAAAATGTAGTCCTACCAGCCGGAATTTCATTGCTTCAGTCTCTTCCAACCCAATTATACGTCTCATTTCCCTACAGATTTTGTGTCAAATATAGAAAGCATGTTGCAAACAACAATACAGCTCATTTTATAACAATGAATGAAACTGCTTACTTACTCTACTAACTTTAGCTTTTTGCACTGCAAGGAAAGCAAACAAAAAAACAACAGAAAGACACAGGCGATGCTGTGCTCTACATATTAACAACAACTGAATGAAAGTTTCACTATGCTGAAAGTGAGCACAATTATTTTAAGTAACAATATAGTTAACTAGCAATCAAATGGAAATGAGATGAAGAAATAGTAGTAAGCAACAACAAATTGCAACATTTTTTTCAAACATAAATTGTAACACGGAAATATATGTGTTAAGAAAATATTGCGTCATAAAAAGCAAAAATGTAGTCCTACCAGCCGGAATTTCATTGCTTCAGTCTCTTCCAACCCAATTATACGTCTCATTTCCCTACAGATTTTGTGTCAAATATAGAAAGCATGTTGCAAACAACAATACAGCTCATTTTATAACAATGAATGAAACTGCTTACTTACTCTACTAACTTTAGCTTTTTGCACTGCAAGGAAAGTAAACAAAAAAACAACAACAGAAAGACACAGGCGATGCTGTGCTCTACATATTAACAACAACTGAATGAAAGTTTCACTATGCTGAAAGTGAGGAAAATTATTTTAAGTAACAATATAGTTAACTAGCAATCAAATGGAACTGAGATGAAGAAATAGTAGTAAGCAACAACAAATTACAACATTTTTTTCAAACATAAATTGTAACACGGAAATATATGTGTTAAGACAATATTGCGTCATAAAAAGCAAAAATATAGTCCTACCAGCCAGAATTTCATTTCTTCAGTCTCTTCCAATCCAATTATACGTCTCATTTCCCTACAGATTTTGTGTCAAATATAGAAAGCATGTTGCAAACAACAATACAGCTCATTTTATAACAATGAATGAAACTGCTTACTTACTCTACTTTACTCACTTTAGCTTTTTGCACTGCAAGGAAAGCAAACAAAAAAACAACAACAGAAAGACACAGGCGACCCTGTGCTCTACATATTAACAACAACTCAATGAAAGTTTCACTATGCTGAAAGTGAGCACAATTATTTTAAGTAACAATATAGTTAACTAGCAATCAAATGGAAATGAGATGAAGAAATAGTAGTAAGCAACAACAAATTGCAACATTTTTTTCAAACATTAATTGTAACACGGAAATATATGTGTTAAGAAAATATTGCATCATAAAAAGCAAAAATGTAGTCCTACCAGCCGGAATTTCATTGCTTCAGTCTCTTCCGATCCAATCATACGTCTCATTTCCCTACAGATTTTGTGTCAAATATAGAAAGCATGTTGCAAACGACAATACAGGTCATTTTATAACAATGAATGAAACTGCTTACTTACTCTACTAACTTTAGCTTTTTGCACTGCAAGGAAAGCAAACAAAAAAACAACAACAGAAAGACACAGGCGACACTGTGTTCTACATATTAACAACAACTGAATGAAAGTTTCACTATGCTGAAAGTGAGAACAATTATTTTAAGTAACAATCAAATGGAAATGAGATGAAGAAATAGTAGTAAGCAACAACAAATTACAACATTTTTTTCAAACATAAATTGTAACACGGAAATATATGTGTTAAGAAAATATTGCGTCATAAAAAGCAAAAATATAGTCCTACCAGCCGGAATTTCATTGCTTCAGTCTCATTTATCCTACAGATTTTGTGTCAAATATAGAAAGCATGTTGCAAACAACAATACAGGTCATTTTATAACATTGAATGAAACTGCTTACTTACTCTACTAACTTTAGCTTTTTGCACTGCAAGGAAAGCAAACAAAAAAACAACAACAGAAAGACACAGGCGGCACTGTGCTCTACATATTAACAACAACTGAATGAAAGTTTCACTATGCTGAAAGTGAGCAAAATTATTTTAAGTAACAATATAGTTAACTAGCAATGAAATGGAACTGAGATGAAGAAATAGTAATAAGCAACAACAAATTGCAACATTTTTTTCAAACATAAATTGTAACATGGAAATATATGTGTTAAGAAAATATTGCGTCATAAAAAACAAAAATGTAGTCCTACCAGCCGGAATTTCATTGCTTCAGTCTCTTCCAACCCAATTATACGTCTCATTTCCCTACAGATTTTGTGTCAAATATAGAAAGCATGTTGCAAACAACAATACAGCTCATTTTATAACAATGAATGAAACTGCTTACTTACTCTACTAACTTTAGCTTTTTGCACTGCAAGGAAAGCAAACAAAAAAACAACAGAAAGACACAGGCGATGCTGTGCTCTACATATTAACAACAACTGAATGAAAGTTTCACTATGCTGAAAGTGAGCACAATTATTTTAAGTAACAATATAGTTAACTAGCAATCAAATGGAAATGAGATGAAGAAATAGTAGTAAGCAACAACAAATTGCAACATTTTTTTCAAACATAAATTGTAACACGGAAATATATGTGTTAAGAAAATATTGCGTCATAAAAAGCAAAAATGTAGTCCTACCAGCCGGAATTTCATTGCTTCAGTCTCTTCCAACCCAATTATACGTCTCATTTCCCTACAGATTTTGTGTCAAATATAGAAAGCATGTTGCAAACAACAATACAGCTCATTTTATAACAATGAATGAAACTGCTTACTTACTCTACTAACTTTAGCTTTTTGCACTGCAAGGAAAGTAAACAAAAAAACAACAACAGAAAGACACAGGCGATGCTGTGCTCTACATATTAACAACAACTGAATGAAAGTTTCACTATGCTGAAAGTGAGGAAAATTATTTTAAGTAACAATATAGTTAACTAGCAATCAAATGGAACTGAGATGAAGAAATAGTAGTAAGCAACAACAAATTACAACATTTTTTTCAAACATAAATTGTAACACGGAAATATATGTGTTAAGACAATATTGCGTCATAAAAAGCAAAAATATAGTCCTACCAGCCAGAATTTCATTTCTTCAGTCTCTTCCAATCCAATTATACGTCTCATTTCCCTACAGATTTTGTGTCAAATATAGAAAGCATGTTGCAAACAACAATACAGCTCATTTTATAACAATGAATGAAACTGCTTACTTACTCTACTTTACTCACTTTAGCTTTTTGCACTGCAAGGAAAGCAAACAAAAAAACAACAACAGAAAGACACAGGCGACCCTGTGCTCTACATATTAACAACAACTCAATGAAAGTTTCACTATGCTGAAAGTGAGCACAATTATTTTAAGTAACAATATAGTTAACTAGCAATCAAATGGAAATGAGATGAAGAAATAGTAGTAAGCAACAACAAATTGCAACATTTTTTTCAAACATTAATTGTAACACGGAAATATATGTGTTAAGAAAATATTGCATCATAAAAAGCAAAAATGTAGTCCTACCAGCCGGAATTTCATTGCTTCAGTCTCTTCCGATCCAATCATACGTCTCATTTCCCTACAGATTTTGTGTCAAATATAGAAAGCATGTTGCAAACGACAATACAGGTCATTTTATAACAATGAATGAAACTGCTTACTTACTCTACTAACTTTAGCTTTTTGCACTGCAAGGAAAGCAAACAAAAAAACAACAACAGAAAGACACAGGCGACACTGTGTTCTACATATTAACAACAACTGAATGAAAGTTTCACTATGCTGAAAGTGAGAACAATTATTTTAAGTAACAATCAAATGGAAATGAGATGAAGAAATAGTAGTAAGCAACAACAAATTACAACATTTTTTTCAAACATAAATTGTAACACGGAAATATATGTGTTAAGAAAATATTGCGTCATAAAAAGCAAAAATATAGTCCTACCAGCCAGAATTTCATTGCTTCAGTCTCTTCCAACACAATTATACGTCACATTTCCCTACAGATTTTGTGTCAAATATAGAAAGCATGTTGCAAACATCAATACAGCTCATTTTATAACAATGAATGAAACTGCTTACTTACTCTACTAACTTTAGCTTTTTGCACTGCAAGGAAAGCAAACAAAAAAACAACAACGGAAAGACACAGGCGGCACTGTGCTCTACATATTAACAACAACTCAATGAAAGTTTCACTATGCTGAAAGTGAGCACAATTATTTTAAATAACAATATCGTTAACTAGCAATCAAATGGAAATGAGATGAAGAAATAGTAGTAAGCAACAACAAATTGCAACATTTTTTTCAAACATTAATTGTAACACGGAAATATGTGTTAAGAAAATATTGCATCATAAAAAGCAAAAATGTAGTCCTACCAGCCGGAATTTCATTGCTTCAGTCTCTTCCGATCCAATCATACGTCTCATTTCCCTACAGATTTTGTGTCAAATATAGAAAGCATGTTGCAAACGACAATACAGGTCATTTTATAACAATGAATGAAACTGCTTACTTACTCTACTAACTTTAGCTTTTTGCACTGCAAGGAAAGCAAACAAAAAAACAACAACAGAAAGACACAGGCGACACTGTGTTCTACATATTAACAACAACTGAATGAAAGTTTCACTATGCTGAAAGTGAGAACAATTATTTTAAGTAACAATCAAATGGAAATGAGATGAAGAAATAGTAGTAAGCAACAACAAATTACAACATTTTTTTCAAACATAAATTGTAACACGGAAATATATGTGTTAAGAAAATATTGCGTCATAAAAAGCAAAAATATAGTCCTACCAGCCGGAATTTCATTGCTTCAGTCTCATTTATCCTACAGATTTTGTGTCAAATATAGAAAGCATGTTGCAAACAACAATACAGGTCATTTTATAACAATGAATGAAACTGCTTACTTACTCTACTAACTTTAGCTTTTTGCACTGCAAGGAAAGCAAACAAAAAAACAACAACAGAAAGACACAGGCGGCACTGTGCTCTACATATTAACAACAACTGAATGAAAGTTTCACTATGCTGAAAGTGAGCAAAATTATTTTAAGTAACAATATAGTTAACTAGCAATGAAATGGAACTGAGATGAAGAAATAGTAATAAGCAACAACAAATTGCAACATTTTTTTCAAACATAAATTGTAACATGGAAATATATGTGTTAAGAAAATATTGCGTCATAAAAAACAAAAATGTAGTCCTACCAGCCGGAATTTCATTGCTTCAGTCTCTTCCAACCCAATTATACGTCTCATTTCCCTACAGATTTTGTGTCAAATATAGAAAGCATGTTGCAAACAACAATACAGCTCATTTTATAACAATGAATGAAACTGCTTACTTACTCTACTAACTTTAGCTTTTTGCACTGCAAGGAAAGCAAACAAAAAAACAACAGAAAGACACAGGCGATGCTGTGCTCTACATATTAACAACAACTGAATGAAAGTTTCACTATGCTGAAAGTGAGCACAATTATTTTAAGTAACAATATAGTTAACTAGCAATCAAATGGAAATGAGATGAAGAAATAGTAGTAAGCAACAACAAATTGCAACATTTTTTTCAAACATAAATTGTAACACGGAAATATATGTGTTAAGAAAATATTGCGTCATAAAAAGCAAAAATGTAGTCCTACCAGCCGGAATTTCATTGCTTCAGTCTCTTCCAACCCAATTATACGTCTCATTTCCCTACAGATTTTGTGTCAAATATAGAAAGCATGTTGCAAACAACAATACAGCTCATTTTATAACAATGAATGAAACTGCTTACTTACTCTACTAACTTTAGCTTTTTGCACTGCAAGGAAAGTAAACAAAAAAACAACAACAGAAAGACACAGGCGATGCTGTGCTCTACATATTAACAACAACTGAATGAAAGTTTCACTATGCTGAAAGTGAGGAAAATTATTTTAAGTAACAATATAGTTAACTAGCAATCAAATGGAACTGAGATGAAGAAATAGTAGTAAGCAACAACAAATTGCAACATTTTTTTCAAACATAAATTGTAACACGAAAATATATGTGTTAAGAAAATATTGCGTCATAAAAAACAAAAATGTAGTCCTACCAGCCGGAATTTCATTGCTTCAGTCTCTTCCAATCCAATTATACGTCTCATTTCCCTACAGATTTTGTGTCAAATATAGAAAGCATGTTGCAAACAACAATACAGGTCATTTTATAACAATGAATGAAACTGCTTACTTACTCTACTAACTTTAGCTTTTTGCACTGCAAGGAAAGCAAACAAAAAAACAACAACAGAAAGACACAGGCGACACTGTGTTCTACATATTAACAACAACTGAATGAAAGTTTCACTATGCTGAAAGTGAGAACAATTATTTTAAGTAACAATCAAATGGAAATGAGATGAAGAAATAGTAGTAAGCAACAACAAATTGCAACATTTTTTTCAAACATAAATTGTAACATGGAAATATATGTGTTAAGAAAATATTGCGTCATAAAAAACAAAAATGTAGTCCTACCAGCCGGAATTTCATTGCTTCAGTCTCTTCCAACCCAATTATACGTCTCATTTCCCTACAGATTTTGTGTCAAATATAGAAAGCATGTTGCAAACAACAATACAGCTCATTTTATAACAATGAATGAAACTGCTTACTTACTCTACTAACTTTAGCTTTTTGCACTGCAAGGAAAGCAAACAAAAAAACAACAACAGAAAGACACAGGCGATGCTGTGCTCTACATATTAACAACAACTGAATGAAAGTTTCACTATGCTGAAAGTGAGCACAATTATTTTAAGTAACAATATAGTTAACTAGCAATCAAATGGAAATGAGATGAAGAAATAGTAGTAAGCAACAACAAATTGCAACATTTTTTTCAAACATAAATTGTAACACGGAAATATATGTGTTAAGAAAATATTGCATAAAAAGCAAAAATGTAGTCCTACCAGCCGGAATTTCATTGCTTCAGTCTCTTCCAACCCAATTATACCTCTCATTTCCCTACAGATTTTGTGTCAAATATAGAAAGCATGTTGCAAACAACAATACAGCTCATTTTATAACAATGAATGAAACTGCTTACTTACTCTACTAACTTTAGCTTTTTGCACTGCAAGGAAAGTAAACAAAAAAACAACAACAGAAAGACACAGGCGATGCTGTGCTCTACATATTAACAACAACTGAATGAAAGTTTCACTATGCTGAAAGTGAGCAAAATTATTTTAAGTAACAATATAGTTAACTAGCAATCAAATGGAACTGAGATGAAGAAATAGTAGTAAGCAACAACAAATTGCAACATTTTTTTCAAACATAAATTGTAACACGAAAATATATGTGTTAAGAAAATATTGCGTCATAAAAAACAAAAATGTAGTCCTACCAGCCGGAATTTCATTGCTTCAGTCTCTTCCGATCCAATCATACGTCTCATTTCCCTACAGATTTTGTGTCAAATATAGAAAGCATGTTGCAAACGACAATACAGGTCATTTTATAACAATGAATGAAACTGCTTACTTACTCTACTAACTTTAGCTTTTTGCACTGCAAGGAAAGCAAACAAAAAAACAACAACAGAAAGACACAGGCGACACTGTGTTCTACATATTAACAACAACTGAATGAAAGTTTCACTATGCTGAAAGTGAGAACAATTATTTTAAGTAACAATCAAATGGAAATGAGATGAAGAAATAGTAGTAAGCAACAACAAATTACAACATTTTTTTCAAACATAAATTGTAACACGGAAATATATGTGTTAAGAAAATATTGCGTCATAAAAAGCAAAAATATAGTCCTACCAGCCAGAATTTCATTGCTTCAGTCTCTTCCAATCCAATTATACGTCTCATTTCCCTACAGATTTTGTGTCAAATATAGAAAGCATGTTGCAAACAACAATACAGCTCATTTTATAACAATGAATGAAACTGCTTACTTACTCTACTAACTTTAGCTTTTTGCACTGCAAAGAAAGCAAACAAAAAAACAACAACAGAAAGACACAGGCGACACTGTGCTCTACAAATTAACAACAATTCAATGAAAGTTTCACTATGCTGAAAGTGAGCACAATTATTTTAAGTAACAATATAGTTAA
Source organism: Octopus bimaculoides (assembly GCF_046866305.1). Classification (NCBI taxonomy): domain Eukaryota; kingdom Metazoa; phylum Mollusca; class Cephalopoda; order Octopoda; family Octopodidae; genus Octopus; species Octopus bimaculoides. Next base: position 59,003,717 of record NC_142928.1, read on the forward strand.
CTAGCAATCAAATGGAACTGAGATGAAGAAATAGTAGTAAGCAACAACAAATTGCAACATTTTTTTCAAACATAAATTGTAACACGGAAATATATGTGTTAAGAAAATATTGCGTCATAAAAAACAAAAATGTAGTCCTACCAGCCGGAATCTCATTGCTTCAGTCTCTTCCAACCCAATTATACGTCTCATTTCCCTACAGATTTTGTGTCAAATATAGAAAGCATGTTGCAAACAACAATACAGCTCATTTTATAACAATGAATGAAACTGCTTACTTACTCTACTAACTTTAGCTTTTTGCACTGCAAGGAAAGCAAACAAAAAAACAACAACAGAAAGACACAGGCGACACTGTGCTCTACAAATTAACAACAATTCAATGAAAGTTTCACTATGCTGAAAGTGAGCACAATTATTTTAAGTAACAATATAGTTAACTAGCAATCAAATAGAACTGAGATGAAGAAATAGTAGTAAGCAACAACAAATTACAACATTTTTTTCAAACATAAATTGTAACACGGAAATATATGTGTTAAGACAATATTGCGTCATAAAAAGCAAAAATATAGTCCTACCAGCCAGAATTTCATTTCTTCAGTCTCTTCCAATCCAATTATACGTCTCATTTCCCTACAGATTTTGTGTCAAATATAGAAAGCATGTTGCAAACAACAATACAGCTCATTTTATAACAATGAATGAAACTGCTTACTTACTCTACTTTACTCACTTTAGCTTTTTGCACTGCAAGGAAAGCAAACAAAAAAACAACAACAGAAAGACACAGGCGACCCTGTGCTCTACATATTAACAACAACTCAATGAAAGTTTCACTATGCTGAAAGTGAGCACAATTATTTTAAGTAACAATATAGTTAACTAGCAATCAAATGGAAATGAGATGAAGAAATAGTAGTAAGCAACAACAAATTGCAACATTTTTTTCAAACATTAATTGTAACACGGAAATATATGTGTTAAGAAAATATTGCATCATAAAAAGCAAAAATGTAGTCCTACCAGCCGGAATTTCATTGCTTCAGTCTCTTCCGATCCAATCATACGTCTCATTTCCCTACAGATTTTGTGTCAAATATAGAAAGCATGTTGCAAACGACAATACAGGTCATTTTATAACAATGAATGAAACTGCTTACTTACTCTACTAACTTTAGCTTTTTGCACTGCAAGGAAAGCAAACAAAAAAACAACAACAGAAAGACACAGGCGACACTGTGTTCTACATATTAACAACAACTGAATGAAAGTTTCACTATGCTGAAAGTGAGAACAATTATTTTAAGTAACAATCAAATGGAAATGAGATGAAGAAATAGTAGTAAGCAACAACAAATTACAACATTTTTTTCAAACATAAATTGTAACACGGAAATATATGTGTTAAGAAAATATTGCGTCATAAAAAGCAAAAATATAGTCCTACCAGCCAGAATTTCATTGCTTCAGTCTCTTCCAACACAATTATACGTCACATTTCCCTACAGATTTTGTGTCAAATATAGAAAGCATGTTGCAAACATCAATACAGCTCATTTTATAACAATGAATGAAACTGCTTACTTACTCTACTAACTTTAGCTTTTTGCACTGCAAGGAAAGCAAACAAAAAAACAACAACGGAAAGACACAGGCGGCAATGTGCTCTACATATTAACAACAACTCAATGAAAGTTTCACTATGCTGAAAGTGAGCACAATTATTTTAAATAACAATATCGTTAACTAGCAATCAAATGGAAATGAGATGAAGAAATAGTAGTAAGCAACAACAAATTGCAACATTTTTTTCAAACATTAATTGTAACACGGAAATATGTGTTAAGAAAATATTGCATCATAAAAAGCAAAAATGTAGTCCTACCAGCCGGAATTTCATTGCTTCAGTCTCTTCCGATCCAATCATACGTCTCATTTCCCTACAGATTTTGTGTCAAATATAGAAAGCATGTTGCAAACGACAATACAGGTCATTTTATAACAATGAATGAAACTGCTTACTTACTCTACTAACTTTAGCTTTTTGCACTGCAAGGAAAGCAAACAAAAAAACAACAACAGAAAGACACAGGCGACACTGTGTTCTACATATTAACAACAACTGAATGAAAGTTTCACTATGCTGAAAGTGAGAACAATTATTTTAAGTAACAATCAAATGGAAATGAGATGAAGAAATAGTAGTAAGCAACAACAAATTACAACATTTTTTTCAAACATAAATTGTAACACGGAAATATATGTGTTAAGAAAATATTGCGTCATAAAAAGCAAAAATATAGTCCTACCAGCCGGAATTTCATTGCTTCAGTCTCATTTATCCTACAGATTTTGTGTCAAATATAGAAAGCATGTTGCAAACAACAATACAGGTCATTTTATAACAATGAATGAAACTGCTTACTTACTCTACTAACTTTAGCTTTTTGCACTGCAAGGAAAGCAAACAAAAAAACAACAACAGAAAGACACAGGCGGCACTGTGCTCTACATATTAACAACAACTGAATGAAAGTTTCACTATGCTGAAAGTGAGCAAAATTATTTTAAGTAACAATATAGTTAACTAGCAATGAAATGGAACTGAGATGAAGAAATAGTAATAAGCAACAACAAATTGCAACATTTTTTTCAAACATAAATTGTAACATGGAAATATATGTGTTAAGAAAATATTGCGTCATAAAAAACAAAAATGTAGTCCTACCAGCCGGAATTTCATTGCTTCAGTCTCTTCCAACCCAATTATACGTCTCATTTCCCTACAGATTTTGTGTCAAATATAGAAAGCATGTTGCAAACAACAATACAGCTCATTTTATAACAATGAATGAAACTGCTTACTTACTCTACTAACTTTAGCGTTTTGCACTGCAAGGAAAGCAAACAAAGAAACAACAGAAAGACACAGGCGATGCTGTGCTCTACATATTAACAACAACTGAATGAAAGTTTCACTATGCTGAAAGTGAGCACAATTATTTTAAGTAACAATATAGTTAACTAGCAATCAAATGGAAATGAGATGAAGAAATAGTAGTAAGCAACAACAAATTGCAACATTTTTTTCAAACATAAATTGTAACACGGAAATATATGTGTTAAGAAAATATTGCGTCATAAAAAGCAAAAATGTAGTCCTACCAGCCGGAATTTCATTGCTTCAGTCTCTTCCAACCCAATTATACGTCTCATTTCCCTACAGATTTTGTGTCAAATATAGAAAGCATGTTGCAAACAACAATACAGCTCATTTTATAACAATGAATGAAACTGCTTACTTACTCTACTAACTTTAGCTTTTTGCACTGCAAGGAAAGTAAACAAAAAAACAACAACAGAAAGACACAGGCGATGCTGTGCTCTACATATTAACAACAACTGAATGAAAGTTTCACTATGCTGAAAGTGAGGAAAATTATTTTAAGTAACAATATAGTTAACTAGCAATCAAATGGAACTGAGATGAAGAAATAGTAGTAAGCAACAACAAATTGCAACATTTTTTTCAAACATTAATTGTAACACGGAAATATATGTGTTAAGAAAATATTGCATCATAAAAAGCAAAAATGTAGTCCTACCAGCCGGAATTTCATTGCTTCAGTCTCTTCCGATCCAATCATACGTCTCATTTCCCTACAGATTTTGTGTCAAATATAGAAAGCATGTTGCAAACGACAATACAGGTCATTTTATAACAATGAATGAAACTGCTTACTTACTCTACTAACTTTAGCTTTTTGCACTGCAAGGAAAGCAAACAAAAAAACAACAACAGAAAGACACAGGCGACACTGTGTTCTACATATTAACAACAACTGAATGAAAGTTTCACTATGCTGAAAGTGAGAACAATTATTTTAAGTAACAATCAAATGGAAATGAGATGAAGAAATAGTAGTAAGCAACAACAAATTACAACATTTTTTTCAAACATAAATTGTAACACGGAAATATATGTGTTAAGAAAATATTGCGTCATAAAAAGCAAAAATATAGTCCTACCAGCCAGAATTTCATTGCTTCAGTCTCTTCCAATCCAAATATACGTCTCATTTCCCTACAGATTTTGTGTCAAATATAGAAAGCATGTTGCAAACAACAATACAGCTCATTTTATAACAATGAATGAAACTGCTTACTTACTTTACTAACTTTAGCTTTTTGCACTGCAAGGAAAGCAAACAAAAAAACAACAACAGAAAGACACAGGCGACACTGTGCTCTACAAATTAACAACAATTCAATGAAAGTTTCACTATGCTGAAAGTGAGCACAATTATTTTAAGTAACAATATAGTTAACTAGCAATCAAATAGAACTGAGATGAAGAAATAGTAGTAAGCAACAACAAATTACAACATTTTTTTCAAACATAAATTGTAACACGGAAATATATGTGTTAAGAAAATATTGCGTCATAAAAAGCAAAAATATAGTCCTACCAGCCAGAATTTCATTGCTTCAGTCTCTTCCAATCCAATTATACGTCTCATTTCCCTACAGATTTTGTGTCAAATATAGAAAGCATGTTGCAAACAACAATACAGCTCATTTTATAACAATGAATGAAACTGCTTACTTACTCTACTAACTTTAGCTTTTTGCACTGCAAGGAAAGCAAACAAAAAAACAACAACAGAAAGACACAGGCGGCACTGTGCTCTACATATTAACAACAACTGAATGAAAGTTTCACTATGCTGAAAGTGAGCAAAATTATTTTAAGTAACAATATAGTTAACTAGCAATCAAATGGAACTGAGATGAAGAAATAGTAGTAAGCAACAACAAATTGCAACATTTTTTTCAAACATTAATTGTAACACGGAAATATATGTGTTAAGAAAATATTGCATCATAAAAAGCAAAAATGTAGTCCTACCAGCCGGAATTTCATTGCTTCAGTCTCTTCCGATCCAATCATACGTCTCATTTCCCTACAGATTTTGTGTCAAATATAGAAAGCATGTTGCAAACGACAATACAGGTCATTTTATAACAATGAATGAAACTGCTTACTTACTCTACTAACTTTAGCTTTTTGCACTGCAAGGAAAGCAAACAAAAAAACAACAACAGAAAGACACAGGCGACACTGTGTTCTACATATTAACAACAACTGAATGAAAGTTTCACTATGCTGAAAGTGAGAACAATTATTTTAAGTAACAATCAAATGGAAATGAGATGAAGAAATAGTAGTAAGCAACAACAAATTACAACATTTTTTTCAAACATAAATTGTAACACGGAAATATATGTGTTAAGAAAATATTGCGTCATAAAAAGCAAAAATATAGTCCTACCAGCCAGAATTTCATTGCTTCAGTCTCTTCCAATCCAATTATACGTCTCATTTCCCTACAGATTTTGTGTCAAATATAGAAAGCATGTTGCAAACAACAATACAGCTCATTTTATAACAATGAATGAAACTGCTTACTTACTTTACTAACTTTAGCTTTTTGCACTGCAAGGAAAGCAAACAAAAAAACAACAACAGAAAGACACAGGCGACACTGTGCTCTACAAATTAACAACAATTCAATGAAAGTTTCACTATGCTGAAAGTGAGCACAATTATTTTAAGTAACAATATAGTTAACTAGCAATCAAATAGAACTGAGATGAAGAAATAGTAGTAAGCAACAACAAATTACAACATTTTTTTCAAACATAAATTGTAACACGGAAATATATGTGTTAAGAAAATATTGCGTCATAAAAAGCAAAAATATAGTCCTACCAGCCAGAATTTCATTGCTTCAGTCTCTTCCAACACAATTATACGTCACATTTCCCTATAGATTTTGTGTCAAATATAGAAAGCACGTTGCAAACATCAATACAGCTCATTTTATAACAATGAATGAAACTGCTTACTTACTCTACTAACTTTAGCTTTTTGCACTGCAAGGAAAGCAAACAAAAAAACAACAACGGAAACACACAGGCGGCACCGTGCTCTACATATTAACAACAATTAAATGAAAGTTTCACTATGCTGAAAGTGAGCACAATTATTTTAAATAACAATATCGTTAACTAGCAATCAAATGGAAATGAGATGAAGAAATAGTAGTAAGCAACAACAAATTACAATATTTTTTTCAAACATAAATTGTAACACGGAAATATATGTGTTGCGTCATAAAAAGCAAAAATATAGTCCTACCAGCCAGAATTTCATTGCTTCAGTCTCTTCCAATCCAATTATACGTCTCATTTCCCTACAGATTTTGTGTCAAATATAGAAAGCATGTTGCAAACAACAATACAGCTCATTTTATAACAATGAATGAAACTGCTTACTTACTGTACTTTACTAACTTTAGCATTTTGCACTGCAAGGAAAGCAAACAAAAAAACAACAACAGAAAGACACAGGCGACACTGTGCTCTACAAATTAACAACAATTCAATGAAAGTTTCACTATGCTGAAAGTGAGCACAATTATTTTAAGTAACAATATAGTTAACTAGCAATCAAATAGAACTGAGATGAAGAAATAGTAGTAAGCAACAACAAATTACAACATTTTTTTCAAACATAAATTGTAACACGGAAATATATGTGTTAAGAAAATATTGCGTCATAAAAAGCAAAAAGGTAGTCCTACCAGCCGGAATTTCATTGCTTCAGACTCTTCCAAGCCAATTACACGTCTCTTTTCTCTACAGATTTTGTGTCAAATATAGAAAGCATGTTGCAAACAACAATACAGCTCATTTTATAACAATGAATGAAACTGCTTACTTACTCTACTAACTTTAGCTTTTTGCACTGCAAGGAAAGCAAACAAAAAAACAACAACAGAAAGACACAGGCGACACTGTGCTCTACATATTAACAACAACTCAATGAAAGTTTCACTATGCTGAAAGTGAGCACAATTATTTTAAGTAACAATATCGTTAACTAGCAAGCAAATGGAAATGAGATGAAGAAATAGTAGTAAGCAACAACAAATTACAACATTTTTTTCAAACATAAATTGTAACACGGAAATATGTGTTAAGAAAATATTGCGTCATAAAAAGCAAAAATGAGGTCCTACCAGCCGGAATTTCATTGCTTCGGTCTCCTCCAAGCCAATTACACATCTCTTTTCTCTACAGATTTTGTGCCAAATATAGAAAGCATGTTGCAAACAACAATACAGCTCATTTTATAACAATGAATGAAACTGCTTACTTACTCTACTAACTTTAGCTTTTTGCACTGCAAGGAAAGCAAACAAAAAAACAACAACAGAAAGACACAGGCGGCACTGTGCTCTACATATTAACAACAACTGAATGAAAGTTTCACTATGCTGAAAGTGAGCAAAATTATTTTAAGTAACAATATAGTTAACTAGCAATGAAATGGAACTGAGATGAAGAAATAGTAATAAGCAACAACAAATTGCAACATTTTTTTCAAACATAAATTGTAACATGGAAATATATGTGTTAAGAAAATATTGCGTCATAAAAAACAAAAATGTAGTCCTACCAGCCGGAATTTCATTGCTTCAGTCTCTTCCAACCCAATTATACGTCACATTTCCCTACAGATTTTGTGTCAAATATAGAAAGCATGTTGCAAACATCAATACAGCTCATTTTATAACAATGAATGAAACTGCTTACTTACTCTACTAACTTTAGCTTTTTGCACTGCAAGGAAAGCAAACAAAAAAACAACAACAGAAAGACACAGGCGACACTGTGCTCTACAAATTAACAACAATTCAATGAAAGTTTCACTATGCTGAAAGTGAGCAAAATTATTTTAAGTAATAATATAGTTAACTAGCAATCAAATAGAACTGAGATGAAGAAATAGTAGTAAGCAACAACAAATTACAACATTTTTTTCAAACATAAATTGTAACACGGAAATATATGTGTTAAGAAAATATTGCTTCATAAAAAGCAAAAATGTAGTCCTACCAGCCGGAATTTCATTGCTTCAGTCACCTCCAAGCCAATTACAGGTCTCTTTTCTCTACAGATTTTGTGTCAAATATAGAAAGCATGTTGCAAACAACAATACAGCTCATTTTATAACAATAAACGAAACTGCTTACTTACTGTACTTTACTAACTTTAGCTTTTTGCACTGCAAGGAAAGCAAACAAAAAAACAACAACGGAAACACACAGGCGGCACCGTGCTCTACATATTAACAACAATTAAATGAAAGTTTCACTATGCTGAAAGTGAGCACAATTATTTTAAATAACAATATCGTTAACTAGCAATCAAATGGAAATGAGATGAAGAAATAGTAGTAAGCAACAACAAATTACAATATTTTTTTCAAACATAAATTGTAACACGGAAATATATGTGTTGCGTCATAAAAAGCAAAAATATAGTCCTACCAGCCAGAATTTCATTGCTTCAGTCTCTTCCAATCCAATTATACGTCTCATTTCCCTACAGATTTTGTGTCAAATATAGAAAGCATGTTGCAAACAACAATACAGCTCATTTTATAACAATGAATGAAACTGCTTACTTACTGTACTTTACTAACTTTAGCATTTTGCACTGCAAGGAAAGCAAACAAAAAAACAACAACAGAAAGACACAGGCGACACTGTGCTCTACAAATTAACAACAATTCAATGAAAGTTTCACTATGCTGAAAGTGAGCACAATTATTTTAAGTAACAATATAGTTAACTAGCAATCAAATAGAACTGAGATGAAGAAATAGTAGTAAGCAACAACAAATTACAACATTTTTTTCAAACATAAATTGTAACACGGAAATATACGTGTTAAGAAAATATTGCGTCATAAAAAGCAAAAAGGTAGTCCTACCAGCCGGAATTTCATTGCTTCAGACTCTTCCAAGCCAATTACACGTCTCTTTTCTCTACAGATTTTGTGTCAAATATAGAAAGCATGTTGCAAACAACAATACAGCTCATTTTATAACAATGAATGAAACTGCTTACTTACTCTACTAACTTTAGCTTTTTGCACTGCAAGGAAAGCAAACAAAAAAACAACAACAGAAAGACACAGGCGACACTGTGCTCTACATATTAACAACAACTCAATGAAAGTTTCACTATGCTGAAAGTGAGCACAATTATTTTAAGTAACAATATCGTTAACTAGCAAGCAAATGGAAATGAGATGAAGAAATAGTAGTAAGCAACAACAAATTACAACATTTTTTTCAAACATAAATTGTAACACGGAAATATGTGTTAAGAAAATATTGCGTCATAAAAAGCAAAAATGAGGTCCTACCAGCCGGAATTTCATTGCTTCGGTCTCCTCCAAGCCAATTACACATCTCTTTTCTCTACAGATTTTGTGCCAAATATAGAAAGCATGTTGCAAACAACAATACAGCTCATTTTATAACAATGAATGAAACTGCTTACTTACTCTACTAACTTTAGCTTTTTGCACTGCAAGGAAAGCAAACAAAAAAACAACAACAGAAAGACACAGGCGGCACTGTGCTCTACATATTAACAACAACTGAATGAAAGTTTCACTATGCTGAAAGTGAGCAAAATTATTTTAAGTAACAATATAGTTAACTAGCAATGAAATGGAACTGAGATGAAGAAATAGTAATAAGCAACAACAAATTGCAACATTTTTTTCAAACATAAATTGTAACATGGAAATATATGTGTTAAGAAAATATTGCGTCATAAAAAACAAAAATGTAGTCCTACCAGCCGGAATTTCATTGCTTCAGTCTCTTCCAACCCAATTATACGTCACATTTCCCTACAGATTTTGTGTCAAATATAGAAAGCATGTTGCAAACATCAATACAGCTCATTTTATAACAATGAATGAAACTGCTTACTTACTCTACTAACTTTAGCTTTTTGCACTGCAAGGAAAGCAAACAAAAAAACAACAACAGAAAGACACAGGCGACACTGTGCTCTACAAATTAACAACAATTCAATGAAAGTTTCACTATGCTGAAAGTGAGCAAAATTATTTTAAGTAATAATATAGTTAACTAGCAATCAAATAGAACTGAGATGAAGAAATAGTAGTAAGCAACAACAAATTACAACATTTTTTTCAAACATAAATTGTAACACGGAAATATATGTGTTAAGAAAATATTGCTTCATAAAAAGCAAAAATGTAGTCCTACCAGCCGGAATTTCATTGCTTCAGTCACCTCCAAGCCAATTACAGGTCTCTTTTCTCTACAGATTTTGTGTCAAATATAGAAAGCATGTTGCAAACAACAATACAGCTCATTTTATAACAATAAACGAAACTGCTTACTTACTGTACTTTACTAACTTTAGCTTTTTGCACTGCAAGGAAAGCAAACAAAAAAACAACAACAGAAAGACACAGGCGATGCTGTGCTCTACATATTAACAACAATTCAATGAAAGTTTCACTATGCTGAAAGTGAGCACAATTATTTTAAGTAACAATATAGTTAACTAGCAATCAAATAGAACTGAGATGAAGAAATAGTAGTAAGCAACAACAAATTACAACATTTTTTTCAAACATAAATTGTAACACGGAAATATATGTGTTAAGAAAATATTGCGTCATAAAAAGCAAAAATATAGTCCTACCAGCCAGAATTTCATTGCTTCAGTCTCTTCCAATCCAATTATACGTCTCATTTCCCTACAGATTTTGTGTCAAATATAGAAAGCATGTTGCAAACAACAATACAGCTCATTTTATAACAATAAATGAAACTGCTTACTTACTCTACTTTACTAACTTTAGCTTTTTGCACTGCAAGGAAAGCAAACAAAAAAACAACAACAGAAAGACACAGGCGACACTGTGCTCTACATATTAACAACAACTGAATGAAAGTTTCACTATGCTGAAAGTGAGCACAATTATTTTAAGTAACAATATAGTTAACTAGCAATCAAATGGAAATGAGATGAAGAAATAGTAGTAAGCAACAACAAATTACAACATTTTTTTCAAACATAAATTGTAACACGGAAATATGTGTTAAGAAAATATTGCGTCATAAAAAGCAAAAATGTAGTCCTACCAGCCGGAATTTCATTGCTTCAGACTCTTCCAAGCCAATTACACGTCTCTTTTCTCTACAGATTTTGTGTCAAATATAGAAAGCATGTTGCAAACAACAATACAGCTCATTTTATAACAATGAATGAAACTGCTTACTTACTCTACTAACTTTAGCTTTTTGCACTGCAAGGAAAGCAAACAAAAAAACAACAACAGAAAGACACAGGCGACACTGTGCTCTACATATTAACAACAACTCAATGAAAGTTTCACTATGCTGAAAGTGAGCACAATTATTTTAAGTAACAATATCGTTAACTAGCAAGCAAATGGAAATGAGATGAAGAAATAGTAGTAAGCAACAACAAATTACAACATTTTTTTCAAACATAAATTGTAACACGGAAATATGTGTTAAGAAAATATTGCGTCATAAAAAGCAAAAATGAGGTCCTACCAGCCGGAATTTCATTGCTTCGGTCTCCTCCAAGCCAATTACACATCTCTTTTCTCTACAGATTTTGTGCCAAATATAGAAAGCATGTTGCAAACAACAATACAGGTCACTTTATTACAATGAATGAAACTGCTTACTTACTGTACTTTACTAACTTTAGCTTTTTGCACTGCAAGGAAAGCAAACAAAAAAACAACAACAGAAAGACACAGGCGACACTGTGCTCTACATATTAACAACTCAATGAAAGTTTCACTATGCTGAAAGTGAGCACAATTATTTTACGTAACAATATAGTTAGCTAGCAATCAAATGGAAATGAGATGAAGAAATAGTAGTAAGCAACAACAAATTACAACATTTTTTTCAAACATAAATTGTAACACGGAAATATATGTGTTAAGAAAATATTGCGTCATAAAAAGCAAAAATGTAGTCCTACTAGCCGGAATTTTATTGCTTCAGTCTCTTCCAATCCAATTATACGTCTCATTTCCCTACAGATTTTGTGTCAAATATAGAAAGCATGTTGCAAACAACAATACACGTCATTTTATAACAATGAATGAAACTGCTTACTTACTCTACTTTACTAACTTTAGCTTTTTGCACTGCAAGGAAAGCAAGCAAAAAAACAACAACAGAAAGACACAGGCGACACTGTGTTCTACATATTAACAACAACTCAATGAAAGTTTCACTATGCTGAAAGTGAGAACAATTATTTTAAGTAACAATATAGTTAACTAGCAATCAAATGGAAATGAAATGAAATAGTAGTAAGCAACAACAAATTACAACATTTTTTTCAAACATAAATTGTAACACGGAAATGTATGTGTTAAGAAAATATTGCGTCATAAAAAGCAAAAATGTAGTCCTACCAGCCGGAATTTCATTGCTTCAGTCACCTCCAAGCCAATTACGGGTCTCTTTTCACTACAGATTTTGTGTCAAATATAGAAAGCATGTTGCAAACAACAATACAGCTCATTTTATAACAATGAATGAAACTGCTTACTTACTCTACTTTACTCACTTTAGCTTTTTGCACTGCAAGGAAAGCAAACAAAAAAACAACAACAGAAAGACACAGGCGACACTGTGCTCTACATATTAATAACAACTCAATGAAAGTTTCACTATGCTGAAAGTGAGCACAATAATTTTAAGTAACAATATCGTTAACTAGCAAGCAAATGGAAATGAGATGAAGAAATAGTAGTAAGCAACAACAAATTACAACATTTTTTTCAAACATAAATTGTAACACGGAAATATATGTGTTAAGAAAATATTGCGTCATAAAAACCAAAAATGTAGTCCTACCACCCGGAATTTCATTGCTTCAGTCACCTCCAAGCCAATTACGGGTCTCTTTTCACTACAGATTTTGTGTCAAATATAGAAAGCATGTTGCAAACAACAATACAGGCCATTTTATGACAATGAATGAAACTGCTTACTTACTCTACTTTACCAGCTTTAGCTTTTTGCACTGCAAGGAAAGCAAACAAAAAAACAACAGAAAGACACAGGCGACACTGTGCTCTACAAATTAACAATTCAATGAAAGTTTCACTATGCTGAAAGTGAGCACAATTATTTTAAGTAACAATATAGTTAACTAGCAATCAAATGGAAATTAGATGAAGAAATAGTAGTAAGCAACAACAAATTACAACATTTTTTTCAAACATAAATTGTAACACGGAAATATATGTGTTAAGAAAATATTGCGTCATAAAAAGCAAAAATGTAGTCCTACCAGCCGGAATTTCATTGCTTCAGTCTCCTCCAAGCCAATTACACATCTCTTTTCTCTACAGATTTTGTGTCAAATATAGAAAGCATGTTGCAAACAACAATACAGGTCATTTTATAACAATGAATGAAACTGCTTACTTACTCTACTTTACTAACTTTAGCTTTTTGCACTGCAAGGAAAGCAAACAAAAAAACAACAGAAAGACACAGGCAACACTGTGCTCTACATATTAACAACAACTCAATGAAAGTTTCACTATGCTGAAAGTGAGCACAATTATTTTAAGTAACAATATAGTTAACTAGCAATCAAATGGAAATGAAATGAAGAAATAGTAGTAAGCAACAACAAATTACAACATTTTTTTGAAACATAAATTGTAACACGGAAATATGTGTGTTAAGAAAATATTGCATCATAAAAAGCAAACAGAATGTATGAATAATTTAGAGATCACTCAAATTACTGACCCTCTTACAACGAGCAGCGTTTTTCATACATACAATGAACAGATAAAACACAAAGGGATATTAACTACAAACAAACAAACTTTTCTCTTATCTTATTGCAGGTCCTACTTTTCCTGGAGGGCTTGCATCTGTCAAAGAACAACATACAAAAAACAACAAACGGTTCGGCCCTAAATATTTCCAATCAATCTTTTAAAAACTTAACATTATAGTAATAAGGTAACTGAAAACACTTACAGAGCATTTTCCAAAAATTCCAAAACATAAGAAGAGAAAAGTTCACAACCAACACAAAATATCATCAACAATCTATGCCGTTACTTATCTCCATTATTTTCCATGCTTACGAAACAATCAAATTTAAACATTACATTTAGTACAATCTTCCTCCAAATATCTACAGAAAAAGCATTAAAGCAACTCAATTACACTAAACAGAAATGAAATAATAGGGCTTATCCTAGTGCTTTTGTCCTATCCAGACCTCTTTATGTCATCACATCTGCCAATGACAGAAACATACAAACATATGCATGCACAGTAAAAGGACGTCATTTCTACAAACAAGAAACGACTTAATTTTTACATTCACACGTTACCCCCACACAGACCTGTTCAAATGATATTTTCTTTACCTTCATGTGTGGAAACAAATGACCTACTTCGTAACTTGCATAGACGCTATCTTCAATCTGACACACGTATCAAGACGATTTCCAATTTCATCATCTAAATATCACGTGAGAAACAAACAAAGCCCATTTTCCAAACCTCTGCCCATAAAATTACTCAAAAAGCTACCATACCATTTTCATTTTAGATTCCCTACATTGCAAGTAAGTATATAAATGTAGCCAAACAGATCTGCAATTATTAATTTCAATAGTCATCACAAGGGAACATTCTTACACACTTCATATCAAAACTCAAAAATACCAGAGCTGAAGGGAAAAAACACTCAGCGTTAAATCAGTTGCACAGGTAAACACGACAAATATCTTGAGATGTTAACAGACAGGAAATGGGGGAAAAAAGAACTGATTTCTTACATATTGTATTTCCTTCCAACATTCGTCATGTCTGTCAATGAATAAAATACTCAGAAACATACACACACACATTATATAGGGCTTATCTTAGTGCTTTTGTCCTATCCAGACCTCTTTATGTCATCACATCTGCCAATGACAGAAACATACAAACATATGCATGCACAGTAAAAGGACGTCATTTCTACAAACAAGAAACGACTTAATTTTTACATTCACACGTTACCCCCACACAGACCTGTTCAACTAAATACAATGAAGTTCACTTATCTGAACGACACTAGGATTCTTCATGTCATCGTTGTATCTGCCAAAGATGGAGACTCAGAAACATGCTAATGGCAAAACTAGTAAACAATAGCACTTTTGATTTAGGAAAAAAAGTCTTTTGCTTTCATGTAAAATTTGCTTCTATCAACACATAATAAAGTGGCTTTGAAATTGAGTGAATATGCAAACATGCACATACACGAAGTACTTTTGTCTTCGTGAAAGAGAAGCACACTTATTCTCAATTTTTTTATTTCACTTTAAATATATGTTAAAATATTTTCTTTAGGGAAATTTAAATGGTTAATTATTACCCGGGTACACTTTTCCACTGCAAGTAAAGCAAAAAAGCAATGAGAGAAAACGGATCAGTGTGCCATACAAATTACCATCTGATTTGTAATATCAATTCAATTTCACTAACATTCTACATTAGCACATATCATAGAACCTTGTAAAGGTTCAGCACGTGATAAAAACATTTCATATCTATTCCTGTATTTCTACATTAATAACTTTCCTCGAATACTTTATCGCCTCTATCTAGTTTCTGTCCAAAAATGCTGTTATCACTACCTTTTGTGAAACAAACATATTTATGAAAAATCTACATGCCATATTGTGAAATCTTACTGTATTTACTTTCATTATTCAACAGTCCCTATTTGCCATCTACCTAGTTGTATTTCAGGTATTATAGTAACTTTCCCTTCACACTGATGTTAACTGTACTGCAAAACTATGTGAGGAAAGCACAAACTTGTATTGACAAATACAAGTTATTTAGACCTTACCCCAACCTGTGAATATCTTTGGGAAATACATTAAAATTGGCAACTAAATTCCTAAATACATCTTTACTACTACTCTATAGGTAACTGTCCCTGCAGCCATTATAGACCCATGACGCTATTTTTATAAAACTAAACATCAGATTCTTGCACAAAACTATGGTGAATTTTATTACTGTTGCAAACAACCATTTGTAAGTAGAATTAATGTAAAATGTAAAAGGTTTCATCTAGAAGATGACGCCTGCTTACCTGAGACACAAAACTGGCCTTCTCATTTTATCTGCCAATGATAAACTAATACAAACATGCCTCTCACATTTACTTAGAAACAACCAAAATCCAAGCTGGCCACGAGTTGTATTGTTTGATAGGACCTGACAGATCAAATTATTATATCATACTCAAATGTTGGCTCTGGCATACTTTATCAAGTATAATGTCTTCTTTCTTTCATTGCACCAAGTAGCCATTTCGCTTGCAAAATTTTAAATCACAAAATATAAAGCATGTAACAAGCACACACTGGCATGGAATGCAGAATGGCTGTTAAATGAACTTTGTAACCATTCAGCAATAACAAATATCACCAAATTATTTCATGAGAACAATTTTCATTCACATATACAACTCCACATTATGAAAAAAGAAGCAAAAGTGTTCTATAAAAGCTGAAGTTCCCTGCTTGTCATTTTCAACTTCATTCTCTGTCTCAAAACATCTTCCATTAGGTCTAGAGAAACAAATGCATTCGCCATTAGTTGGCATAAAATTGTCTTTGTGCTAAGACCATATTTGTATAAAGAATGACTTACACTCAACGCAGAGAGATTAAATGAATTAACCTCTAATCTGATAGGTAGACAGGCTCTTTACTTCCAGTCAATGTTCATCTCCACTGCCAATGTACAAACAAAAGCAAACAACTTTGAATTTAATCCCAAATATATCAAATGGTAAAAAGCTTTCATATAGTGCAGAATTTTTTCCAACTGTCTTGTTAACTGGTTTTTCAACTTCTCATGAAACAGAATACTATAGAACAGTATTCTAATGAAATTGTATGTATTTATTTTTATAGTAACAGAAATATCACAACATACTGAATGTCCTTAATAGTTTCTGAATATACTCACTGTTGAATCAGCAGGATGCTATCATGCAATATCAAGGAAACCAATATTTCTGGCTTCCTTTTGTGTGTGACCTCTCCACTAATTTGCTTCAGATTTTTCTCCAGTGCTGCTCCTTTACTTTAGAACTCTTTTGACTGTTGTTTAAATGATTACTAGCATGTTGCATCAGGAATGGACTTCACACAAAATGTCTTAGTAAACAGCATAAATTACTAAAACTGTTAGAAATTCAATACTTTTTGATTTTTTTTTTAATGTAAAATGTAAAACTTCCAATTCAGTATAATGAAATCATTTAGTAACCATTCCTACTTAACTACACTGCATGGTTCCATTTTGAAAATCTATAACTTGCAGATTTTGAAAACTCACTAAGCAAGCATTCGAACATTCTCAAGTCACCATTAAAGATCTTAAATATTTTTATATGGACATGTCTTTTACAAAATGTATCACAGAAAATTATGGAGCTGCTCTTCATCTGATACAAATTGCTATCAGATTTTTTTTTTGTTATACTATAGGAAGAACACTGGCCATCATTACCTTTTCATCTCATCCAGACTGCAATTGATGTTCACTCTGAACACTTTTTGTAGATGTTTTTAGGAAAGCTATAACGTGTTCAGTGTGATGTCAGTTAAAAACAATGGAACCAGTTAACTAGTCAAGCAGAAACACAACTGAGATGGTGGTTGAAGCCTGATAGATCCTTATTAATCACACCGATGTAGGGTGTGCAGCAGAGTAGTATAAGTAATTGAGATTAGACAATGTACCTGAGCAAAATTCATCCAAATTTCTTAATGCCCGACTAAAATAATATTTTGTTTCCAATTCAAATTCTGAATGCCTTTCTGAAATGATTTGCTCCAATGTATCTTCTAACATCTTGACTTGATTTTCACCAATTTACCATGTAGTTCATTTGCTCACCTGAAATAAAATTTTTTCCAGCAGTTGCAAGTTTGTATGAAGAAACAAAATTTCATCACACCATACCTTTCAGTATCTAAAAATACATTGTCAACAAAATATTCCACAGATTTTAACAGACTCAAAATGGGAATAAAAGGGAAAGCCTTGATATATTTGTACCTTGTTTGTATGATGTGCAAACTATGCATATTGATTGCATTCTGATCAACATTTGAAACTAGTATCCAGTTTCCCCTACAGACTTTCTTTGCTGTACCATTGCTAGAGCATTATTTTAACTTGCTAGTTCCTTAAGTTTAATTTACTGTGAAATAATAGATCAAATTTCCATTGCATATATTAACAGCTGTAGTAATCATTAGATTATGATCTGTATCACATACCATGTCAAATACATCTGATCAAGTTAAGATGATTTATGCTGTATCTCTAACAGTTTCAGAACATGAAAAGATAGATCATATATTGCCTTTTGGTCAAATTAAAAATTCAGTTTCTGTAAGCTCTATTTGCCAGTTCTATAGGTATATTCACTGTGTAGTGAATTTCAATGCATATAATCATTGTAGCACAGATACTATGTCAATATTCAACCCTTTTGTTATGAAATTCCTGTTGAAAATAATACACTGCGTTTGTTTTAATTCTGATAATCATGAAAGATTTAGTAATATAACTATCATTATTAGACTAGAGTTTGGAACATTAACATGAAATTATAAAAAGGTTTTAATTTAGTTCACTTTAAAATAGGAAGTTTGTATCATAGAGTTAAGGCTGGTCTCGGGCAGTTCGGTTTCAAAAGAGTAAAAAATCAAGATTTTCAAATCACAAGTGAAGCTGTGTGAAAATTTGTAAAAAAACTTAACACAATCTTTCTATGCTAGTTAGTTAAGTAATTAAAAATACAAAAACACACTTTAGGAAAATCATTTCACACGTTTGTTCCTTGGTGAACATTTCTGGTTTCTCTTAAAACCTTTTAGCTAAAATGAATCTGTTAGCAAAAAGGAACAAAAATTTTGTGATACGTTTCCTTTAAACTGTAAAGTACAATTTATCTACATCTGAATAAAATTGCGGCCAAAATATTAAACCTATAATCAGTTTCCATTGATGCCTCTTTCAACTAAAAAGTATATTCTACATATCAGTGTAGTTGTTGCAGAGAATCAAGAATGTAGAAACATGATCAAAAAAGAAAAAAAAAAAAAAAAAAAAGGAGCAAGAAAACACCATGCTATAATTTAGATATGGAATGTTCAACATAAATGAAGACTCAACTGAAATAAAATTATATTGAAATGCAAAACCAGTTACATTTTATAGCTATTTATCTTTCCTGTTTAAATCTTACTGGGTGTGCATATAACATCAGAATTTTTTTTTCAGCACTTACATGTCAAACGTTACTTCCATCTATCAAATAGCATCCAATTTAAGATGAACATCAAACCATTATCAATTCAAAAGATCATTTTCTTTTGTAATGAATTTAAGGAACAATAAGAATATAATTATGCAAGACAATGCCAATTAAAAAGGCAAGAGTCCTACCTTTGTCAAATTTTGGGGTTGATCCAGGGAAACCATATCTCTTAGCCAAAGAATCCAAACCTCAAATGCAATGAAATCATATTATGCAATAACATCTAGAATATATTGAACTGAATTTTTTTAAGGGAAAGAAAATGCAGTATCATTGTAAGTGTTTAAACTATTTTAAAATATGGAGATTCAGCTGATAGATATCCCCACTTTACTAATCTTCTTTCCTATCATGTCAAATTCAAAGATGTACATAAAAAGTTCAATAGGTTTAATCTAATTTCAGTTTCAGCCTAATTGATTTTTATTAGTTACCTAAATAACTTTTTTTTTAATTCATGAAATAAAGGGACTCAAGATTATTGACATAATACAGGAATGGTTGGGAAGATTCCTCTAAAACTCCAGCTACCAAATACAGGGTGGACTTGAATATGTAAAGTGCATAGCTACAGATTTTGCATCAAATGAATTTAGAGGTATACTTGAAAACCTGTTCAGGTTATCATAGCATAGGTGACTATTAAAGCAATAAATGATATTTAGGAACAATTTTCATGTCTTATCAATCTTTTGAGTCAAGACTGATGTCAGAAACTTCTACTCTGCTCCAACTAGATTGCTTGCAATATTTAAATGTAAAGTAAGGTTTAGAGCAAACCATTTTCTCTTCTTTTCACAGGTGAATTGCATTTGATGAGTTAAGAATCTTAACACTTAGTGTTTTAAAAATGTTTCATATGAGAAATTGGTATATCTTGTCCAGTCACTTAATTCCAAATTATTAATGTGCCAATTCAAAATTGCGATTATTTAAGAGCCTCAGTTTGTCGAATTAGCTTCATAATATAATTACACTAAATTCTAAAAATAATTCTATTTAAAAATATGTTTTGGCTGAATGTAAAAATTGTTTACCAATACTCTTCAAAATTGATAAATTTCAGAGCTTAACTACAGATTTCTGAAAATGAATGCACATGACATGAATTGAAGAAGTATTTAGGCTCAAGAGATGTGAAAATACAATATAAGGTAAGCAAATAGAAAAAATTAGGTTCCTAATGGTAGCATCTTCAAACCTAATGCAAACTTGCCCTATAATAAATATCCTGCACATCTCTACATTGCAATTCCTGGTAGTTTCTAAAAAGTGTAAATGTCAGATTTACTAACAAGTCTAATTTCATGTGTTTCAGCAAAGAAGAAGCAAGTTCAATTCCAGTTTTTACCTTATGTAAGCTTTTGATGTGTCACTTGATGAAATGTGAAGATCACTGAAGAGCATAATTTGCTCTTTAGGGTTGGTCCTTCAATAAAGATGACATTTTTGAAATTATAAAAAAAAAAAAAAGCTGAAAGAAAAACTTAAGCAGATAGTTACCCCACCCCATTGGTTTTAGTGTCATATCATTAAAGTGATAATTACAAATAAAACGTGGGTGCAGGTATAACTGTGGTGCGAGTCCTCTTCAAAACCACATGGTTCCAGGTTCAATTTCATTCCTACCCAATTCTTACAGTCTGTGTGTATTAGTGTGCTATAAAAATTTCTCTAGTAATATCTTATTACACCCAAGGGGATACATATTTCCTTGCATTGAATTATCAAAGCAATGGTGTCAATATAATGAATAATAAAACAATAAAGGCAGTGTCCTAATATTACAGCAGCCCAATGATTAAGTATAAAAGCCACAAAATGTGATCTACTAGCTAAATCCCCATATAATCAATCACATCCAACTCAATACAACCATTTATCACAAGTCAATCATGCTCATCCAAGACATCACAAGGATGTGAAACTACTTTGCTACACTCAATTCTAATATGTAATCTTTTAGGTGCCACAGGTCAAACACTAATACTTACCGTTTACTGGTCCAGAGAACAGCACATATTTTCATAGTAGGGTCAATATTCAGTAAGCCTTCTACCTGAAGAGGTATTGAGTTAGGAATCAGTTATCCAACCCATGCATGAACACCCTTCCCAAACAATTGCAAATCCAGAACAGAATTATGTAATATCACTGTATGCACAAGTCATTAAGTCTTAAGAATTTTAAAACCTTGTATCTCAAGGTCTCAAATATGATTTATGTACATTGTGGTAGAAAGCTTCGTTTGCAAAAAAAAAAATGAAAAGCAATACAAAATAGATTTTAAATCAGGATTAAGTTCTCAGAACCCACTGAAAGTGTTTACCTCATCAAGACATCAGAGTGTAATTACAAATGAATGCCAATTATTCAAATACATCAATAATTAGGTTTTCATATCCTCACCACCACAAACAAAAGTTTGAAAATGATGTAAGGTTGTAAATTACTAAGTAAAATTGCGTTCTTTTATTTGCTGTTCACTATTTTTTTATTGCTACACTTTCAAGTCAATACCACAAATGTTACTTTGGATTAAATCTTATCTTGGAAAAAGGAAGAAAAATGCTAATGTGAAACAAAAACAAAATCAGAAGTAACAACAAAAGGGAACTGCCCATTTGTAAGACAATGATCACAGGTACCTGGACTTGTGTTCAATCAGATGGTGGAAATTACTCAAGATTTAGGATATGATGCTTAGCTAAAAAAAGAAATGCAACACAGAACTAGCAATTTCTCGCACCGTATGAGTAAGATATAAGAATTTTAAAATCAGTAATCGAAACCATTTAACATCTAATTTTGTTCTATGCATATAAATTTAAATGAGCAAGATCGTTACCAGCGTCGCCTTCCTAGCACATGAAGACATTCAAGCGAGGTCGTTACCAGTGCCGCTGAACTGGCTCCTGTGCAGGTGGCACGTAAAAGCACCGACTATATTCTCAGAGTGGTTGGCGTTAGGAAGGGCATCCAGCTGTAGAAACTGCCAAATCAGACTGGAGCCTGGTGTAGCCATCTGGTTCGCCAGTCCTCAGTCAAATCGTCCAACCTATGCTAGCATGGAAGGCAGACGTTAAACGATGATGATTGACTTCCATTTTTCTTCTGACTTTGTTATTACTACCCGTTTCAAATCTTACTTTACCTTAACATTAGATTTAACACACCTGTAAGCTATACTAACAGCATGGTAGGAATGTTTTAATACATCTCATTGGTTGCCGAATGAATGTCAAATCAGAGGCGACAGTGGTTCAGTCAACCATCTTAGCTTGATAGAAAAATTGAAGTGGCAGAAATCACCGAATTTTATCACATTTACCTCCCCTTGATTTGGAGAAGTGACCCCGATATTACAATAGATTTACATCCATTATTTGAGGTAAGGATGTGAAGCCTTCTTGCGTCGAGTTGAATAATTAGATATCATTTGTAATAACACCCACTTTTCACCTCAGAGAATACACTTTCATAGGGTCCTGGAAGATAATAGTGCTGCCTGACTTTGAACATGATGGTTCAAACAAAAATTTCCAAGATTAAAACTCACGTATATTTATAAGACAATTGGAAATAAAATAATCACGATTTGAATACACAATTTCACTCATTGTTGCTTGCTTTCATGTAGATGAGTGTGATAGTTAAAAAAAATAACTCAAAAGTTTTAGAAAAAAAATTCTAAATTTTCTAGGATGTGTATTATTCCAACTTACTTTATTTACGAGAAGTCTCATTACTTAGAATGAGGAAAAGTCCAATCTGTTGAAAACAATCACTTAATCGAAATCTTTAGAATTACCAAAAATAAGTTCTGAGCAATATTAGTGGGAACGTAAATAGGACAGTTTTTCTCAGTATTGGTTAACCAGTAATCAGTGCTTAACCGTTGTCACGAATTTCCCGAGAAATTTCTATCAGTAATTAAAAAGGGGAAGGCAATGGCAAACCACCCCAATATCCTTGAAAAGAGAAAACTGAGGAAGCCGGAATGAAGTAATGTTATGACTTCATCCTTAATCGGGAAGACGTGTCATCAACATGTCATAAAAAGCGCAAGTACGATTCAAGACGAAGAATTAAAAACTTGGCTTTGTCACTTGGGTATAAATTGAATATACTAAATTGTATACTAGGCTTGTTATACGTGAGTATGTCATTTATTAAAAACTGCCAAATATTCATGAGCGTGACTGAATGGAAAAAGTTTGTTAAAGTGAAAACATTCCAAGATCCTATCACAATTTGGCTTTCACACGTTATATTTTACAGGCGGATCTCGGTGATAGGTACTCATCAGTAGAGTACTTGCGCTTCAAATTAAAAATTTCAGAAAGTTCTTTTTGATAGCCTCGTATTAGTGCTTTTATGATATTCAAAAAGATGTTTACAAAAATATACTCCCACTGTAAGTTTAGTCACAAGCAACAAGTACTGAAATTTCATGTAAACCAGAAACGAGACAAACCTTGGCAATCTCCCATAGGCACTAAAACGAGTTATCACGCTAAACTTTAAAATAGATTCAAAGAAAATACATGCCTGAAAAATAGTCTCAGAAACATGCTAATAGTTTTCACGGTCATTACTGTATATCACCGCGAGTATCAACATTTAACTATCTCCTGAAATATGTGTGAATATCTCCGTTAACAAAAAATACTCTGAAGTGAGGAAAACCAGACGGTCCCATTCTTTCGATATAGCTACCTTTATCTGTCACGGGCGGAAGTCTTTCCTTCCCAGCTGTTTTGATGGTATTTCGTAAAATTAAAACAGCTGGGAAGGAATGACAAAATATCTACATCGAAAGATTGCCTTTTTGGCATTTCATTTCTCCCATTATATTTTCCAACAGCCGGATCCTACCAACCTAGTCATTCTCTCGGGTCTCAGTTGCTAAAAAGTGTGTTTGAAAGGCAGATTGCCATCTTTCCTGCACAAGCTGCTATTCCACCAGCACACCAAATGGGTCACTATAAAGATCTGCACCCGTGAAGAAAAAAATAAAATAAACCAGCCTGCTGGGCGTTAACAAGTATATACCGAAAATCATGACGGAAAAATCTTATCTTGTGAATTTTCCGAAAGTCTTCCCCACCCCCTCGGGTCGTTAGCGCAAATTTTTTTCATAGTCGTTTTCTACACTTCTTTTAACACCCAGCAGGCTGGGTTTTTTTTTTTTCTCTTCACGAGCGAAAATCTTTATATTGACCAAATAAACATGGAGCCAGTTCTTTGACAAATACTTTACACTGTCATAAACCATGTGTTTATTTACATCACATCGGCATTTTCCGTAAAGTGTTGGAGGGAAAGAGGAAAACGACGTCGTAAGATTGCTTGATTTCTTTTCAAGTTGGTATGTGTGTAATTTTTTTTTTTTTTTTTAACCGTTACATTTGCCTTCTCGACTGGTTGATATTGACGCGCCTCACGCCCCCTTGAAATAGATTTTCCCCACAAATTGCTTTATAATCGTAATGTATGCTGTTTGAAGAGTATTTCTATAAAATTTCATTGAAAAAAAAAACGCATTTTTTCATATTCGTTTCCCACACATTGTTTTACATTCATTCCAGTAATTTTTTTTTTTTTGGGGGGGGGGGTCATTTCTGGGTCTATTTTAAACTCAGTTAATAAGGAATCAAAAGTTTCTATTAAAATGATACACGTGATGTACAGTAATGCCATGTTTTCAAGACCAAATCGAAAAAAAGGAGACCGAATTTTTTTGTAATTTTTGTGGTTATATTTAATACACATTTTACAATAAACTTACAAATGAATGCCATGAAAAAAGCTATTGATGGGGATTCAGAAACAAAATATCTTATAATTACCTCCATATCGAACTTTAGGATCCTTTAGGAACACAAAGGCTTCTTACTACAAAGCGATAGCAACTTGGAAAATTGCTACTAGCTGAAACAATGTTTACACAAAAACGTATACACCAATTAATAGAGTTGAAAAATTTAAAATAAAAACGAATGTGTTATAATTTTAAACGTATTCAACTTCTCTGCTGTTCCCGACAAACGAAACAGCATGGCTCTACATGCCTCAACTAGACAAAATAACGAAACCAGCACTGAAGTTGTGTAGCTGGGATAGACTTAAAACCAAGTTAGCAACAATCAACTGTAGAAAAATTAATTTACCAAAGGGGATTATCTTGTTTTTTTTTTAATGTCAATTTCTGAAAAGGCAATGAAAAGCCAACCTTTAAATCCAGTAGGATATCTGTATGCAGGAATCTGGGTCAGGCAAAACGATGTATATAATTAGGAATTTAGTCCAGTCATTAACTGAAAAGAAAGGTTATAAAAGTGTGGCAAATAATCATGTTTGGTAGTCTAATTTGCTAATCCTAAGCATTAAAAAGTAATGCGGGGTTTTCTTCCCCACCTTTTTTTTTGGTTACAAGTGAATAAGTTATGCAAATATAAATTTAACGTTATCTCACAATTCTTTTTAATTGTAATAATGAGGCAATGAAAAGCCAACCTTAGCGTCCTTTTTTTCTTTTTATATGTATATATTATTCCCTACATGACGACAAAACCAAGACAGCAAACTGGCAAGAATTTCTATTTCAGCCGTTGAACTGTGAAAAGAAAATTTAACAGCGAGGAACCAAGAAAGTTATTTTTATTTTAAGAACTTAAGAGCAAGAAATTTCAAAATTTTATTTAATTCTTATACGTAAACAAAACTAAATATTAAGTGGTTACTTATAGGGTCAACTACTTGACTTCGCTTACCCAGAAGAAAGAAACCCACAAGTAGTTTGCAATTTCAGTTGAGAGCATAATCAAATTTCTTCGGTTTTCAAGATGGCGCAGACTACATCAGCATAATCCGCTAGATAAGAAATAAAAACTGTGAAGAAGTGAGTAAAGCTTTAAAAAACAATCAAAACAAAGCTAATTTTAAGAACAAAGTGTTTTATTAAAGTTAATAGATCAGAATACATTTTTGTCTTACCAGACAGTGAAAATAGCAAACCAAATTTACGATAAAATTTTCCGAGCATCCATTCAGAATGAGCAATTTCTCCAAACTGTGCGTCACAATAAGAATTTCTTATTACTACGAGACTGATCACTGAGATCATGCGCATAATATAGTTCCCCTTAAAAAGCAATTTTATTCAGACTTAATTATATAGTATAGTATAAAATAATTCAAAATATAATAAATAATGTAATATGAGTATTTCTTGAGTTTTAGTATTAAATAATATA
Source organism: Octopus bimaculoides (assembly GCF_046866305.1). Lineage (NCBI taxonomy): Eukaryota > Metazoa > Mollusca > Cephalopoda > Octopoda > Octopodidae > Octopus > Octopus bimaculoides. The sequence continues at coordinate 59,030,319 of NC_142928.1, forward strand.
CTTTGTAAGTATAAAATATTACTGGCGGAAGATTATATTTAAACTGGTGATGTACGGTCGACCAAAATCCGCATGACGGAAATAGTCACACTATGCCAAGCTGCTATTTCCTTATAAGGACATATAGAAATACATTTCTAAAGGTCATGGGTTACAGTGTGACGCAATTATACTTCACAAACAATCGCTTCCATCCCAGTTTCGATTCTTGGTGTTGCTATTTTGTTTAAATCTATTGAAGTTAGTAATATATATATATATATATATATATTGTGTGTGTGTATCTTTTAAACAGACAAACTTTAAACTAAAATTAAACAAACAATCGACTAGTTAGATGGATATTTAACCAATTTAATAATAAAGGAGTGGAATTAAACCAGTGCGTGTGTTAATATTGGCATAATGAATTTCCCTAGACACAACAAAATTTAAACTAAAAATTTTACCATCTACCATCAGCAAAGTCACGGGTGTCGGACTAGTACAATATAATTCGTTTATTATAGCGTAATATTAAAAAATATGATTGTCATCAGAATTATGTATATTCATATTGATGACGGTAAATGGCATTTTTGAAACGTCATTCACCCTTACCTTCCCATTAAATTTAAATCCTTTGTGCCTCTGTAATAAAATTATTAATTGAAGTTATTTGTTGCTATATGCTTTTCAAAATAAACCCAATTCTTATTTATTAAGTTACTTTCTGGTTTTATATTTTCTACGTCTTTATGGTACATTCGTCTTAAAAAAGTATTACTTGAAACCAGAGTTCTGCGTAATCTAGAAATGGGTGTATAATTAAATTGGGTATGGCAGCAATTAAAACTGATAATTTTCTACCGCCAGTGCAAAAATTATAATAATAAATTGTATTTTCTTTAATCATCCAAAAGTTAATTATTAAAATTAGTTCTCTTTGTAACCTGATATACAAAATGGCAATTACGACGTGGGTGTATATTTCAGAACACAACTAAATAAATCAAAGCATTACATTTTTTATAACAACGTATAGTATATTTTACTGTATAATTTATACAAACTGCTAACTACCAACGGGAGTGTGAAACAATAAATCGACGAAATAAAAAATTCGATATTTATTTTCGTGATGTATTGTTTTCTGTTATATTTTGGTAAGTCATTTAAAAAAGTAGATCAAATATAATTAATACTATTAATACTTTATGATGAAAGTTGAATGTTTATATATTTTACTATTTAAAAGTTCAAATACAGAAAATAAAAATTGAAAAACTCATCCTTGTAATATTTTTTTTATGAATGTTAGTTATAGAATATACTCCGGTGTGAGAATTCACGAAATAACGTCCTCTAAACTATGTAACCTGTGATTGTGTTGGCAGTAGTTTTCCGTCAATATCTAATATAATAAATCTACACGAACAAAATAGTGTAATCAGAAAAAAGACGATTACTTCAAGCTAAGTTACACATAGTGCAGATTATAATAAAAATGTTAGCTACAAAACATCAAAGATCAGTGTAAATGCAACAGTTACTGTTGGGACTGCCATTTTAGAGAAAATTATGTAGAATCTCGAAAATATGTCAGATGTCTTAACTCTATATTAAAATGAAAAATGAAATTAAACATTTGATTTATAGAGGAACAGAAGATATAAGGTTACTATGCTATGTTACATGGGAATCAATTTCAATATAAATCGATGATATTTACATGGAACTATTTTTATGTTTTTATTTTCTCTAGGTAAAAGTCTATGTTTATAGATGTCTATTAAATCAAGAGCATACCTACACAAGTATGCCCCACCCCATGGAACTCTTTTCCTTCATAACTTTCGGGAAAATCCCTATTTTTTAATGAAATTTTCTACAAATATCTAGATTGTGACTATAACGGTATTTGATGGGTTTTGTTTTTATTTTAAATAATTGGTGATAGTATCGCGCACATGTAGACACACATTACATATTTTTTTTTAAATTTCAATTTCCATTTTATTCCGATGTCAGTATGACTGAGTGTGCACCTAACAATTTTTTTTCTTTTCTTTTTTCTCATAAAACTTCGATACATTTCTATTCGACACCATCTAAAGGGTATTTATGAAAAATTTCATTTAAAAATACTTATTTTTCTACAAGTTATGAGGAAACAAGTTTGACTCGTGTGAATGTTCTGCAACTCCTCATCTCCCCGCCATCCGTAAAATTCTTCACAACAATTTCCGTTATAATCGAAATTTACGCCACCGGAGAGGTGTGTAGTAAATTTCATGAAGAAAAATATCTATTTTTCCTGAAAGTTATGAAGAAACAAAGTCAGGAGCATACATAAATGTATTCCAATTGACCTGATTTTAGTTACAGATGTTTGACACCTTTAGTTGACATTGACCCTTCAATATTCTAGTTGAAGAACATATTATTCTAATATCTTATAATAAGATCATCATCATCTAACGTCTGTTTCCCATGGGTTAAACGCTTTGACTGGAACTGGTAAGCTGGAGAGATGCACTAGGTTCCAGTCTGATTTTTGGCTTGGTTTCTATAACTGAATGACCTTCCTAACGCCAACCACTCCGAGAATATAGTGGGCGCTTTTTACGCGTCACCAGCATGGTTGCTTTTATGTGTCACTGGCATGGGTGCTTTTACGTGTCACGGGCATAGGTGCTGTTATTTGTCACGGGCAAGGGTGCTTTTACGTGTCACTGGCACGGGTGCTCTTACATGTCACTGGCACAGGTGCTCTTACGTCTCACTGACACGAGTACTTTTATGTGTCACTATACAAATGTTGTTACATGTCACAGATACCAGGCACAACTCCAATTTCACTTGGTTTGAAGAGTGTTCTCAAGCACAGCAAATCAACAAAAGTCACAATCACTTGTCATCCCTTCCATGAGACCCAACATTTGAAGGTCATGCTTCACCACCTCGTCGCATTCCTATATCTTCCTGGGTGTACCTCTTCCACAGGTACCCTCCACAGTTAGAGATTGGTACTTCTTTATGCAGCTGTCCTCATCCATATGCATCACATGATCATACAAGTGCAATTGACTCTCTTGCACACCACATCTGATGTGTCTTATGCCCAATTTTTCTCTCAAGATGCTTACACTCAGTCGTACATGCACACTAGCATTGCACAATCAGTGAAGCATGCTAGCTTCATTTCTTACAAGCCTTTGCATGTCCTCTACAGTCACAGCTCGTGTTTCACTGCCATATAGTATGGCTGTCTACACACATGCATCATACAATCTGCCTTTCACTCTAAGGGAGAGCCCTTTGTTACCAACAAAGGTAGAAGCTCTCTGGATTCTGCTCAGCCAATACTTATTCTAACAGCTACACTCTCAGAGCATCCACCTCTACTGTTTACTTGGTCACCTAGATAACAAAAGCTATCAACTACTTCTAGGTATCCCTGCCAGGCACTTAATGGAGTCTATTTTCTGCATATTTCTAGTGTTTATTGTACCTGTGCATCTGCCACACACAAAGACTAGTTTCCCTGTTAACCTTCTGATATTGCTGCACCTTTTGTGTCCATAGCTTGCACTATCTGTACCTCATAGAGTTTCTACCTACACCTTTTCTACATATCAAGCAGGACCATCTACATGAAGGGATTTGTGATTTGTCTGCTTTCCTTTGCTAAATTAACTCTAAGATTGATTCCAGACCTTGCTTCCAGAACTTGTTTCCAGACCTGAAATTTTTTCTGTACTTCTGGTAGTGATTCAGCTGTAAGAACAAGATCAGCATAGAAGAGCTCCCAGGGGCAGCCTGACTTAAATTCCTGTTATTGCCTGGAGGACTATGATGGACAAGAGAGGGATGAGGATCTACTTGTACACTAAATTCCTCACTATACTCATTGCTAATCCTCACCTTACTGACAGCGTCCCTGTACATGGCTTATACACCTCTCACCAGCCACTCCTCTATCTCTAGTTTCCACAATGAACACCAGATAAGGGAGCAGAGGACCCTGTCAAAGGCTTTCCCCATGTCAACAAAAGCCAGATACAGAGGTTTATTTTGGCTAGATACTTTTCCTGTAGCTGCCTTACCTGGAATATAGCATCAGTAGTGCTTCTCCCTGGCACAAAAGCATGTAAAGAACGACTGTGCGAACCAAAGGAGAATGACAACGTGCGGGAGAAGGCTCCTTTTAATGCGTCGCACGGTCAACACAAAACATGTAGTATAACATAAGAGGGCTTGCAATGTGAGACACGAGCGAGTGCCAGCAAGGATCGAGAGAATGAGAGACAACCATTAGTTATATATAAAGAGTAGGTTTATTAAGGTAGTCAACTGTGTGTGCGTGCATGCGGCAACATAAACAATACATGACAGGCCTTCATATGAACAATAGTATGTATACAATAATGTGTGTGTGTGTGTGTGCATGAGAAATACAGCATAGAATAAGTGTCTGTAACAGGTTCTTTCTTTTGCACCAGCTTTCATTCTTCTTCCAACATCATTCTCTTGTTCAAAAAGGGTGATTGCACATCACCTGTCAACTACCATCCAGTCAGTCTTATTAGCTGCATCACCAATCTGATGAAGTCCTGTGTCAGAGTAACACTCTGAAACTTCTGGAGCTCTCAGTCTTGTTCAACCATCACAATTTGGATTTATCCCTAATTCCAGCTGTTGTAGACATTTCTTCAAGTTTCTTGAAGACACCACCCAAATCACTGATGGTGATTCACGGGTGGATGTTATCTATCCTGACTTTCCCAAAGCCTTTAATTGTGTGCCACAGAATTTCCTTCTCTTGCAGGAAACCATCAAGGTGCGTGAAAAAGTGGTAGTTGGTAGGAGAAAGGTTTAGGGAATAAACTGGGTGGGGAAGAACTTCGTAGCCAAGTTCCCTTAACTTCTGGAGCATCATTAGTGAAATGTGTGGTTGAGCATTGTCATGGAGACTGATTGGCCCTCTTCTGTTGACCAATCTGGGACAGGAGTAGCAGTTTTACATTCATTTTGGCAATTTCATGGCAATATGCTTCTGCAGTAACGGTTTTTCTGGGTTTTAAGAAGTTATAGTGGATGAATCTAGCAGTACACCACCAAACAGTTACCATAACCTTCTTTTTGAAGAGCTCAGGTTTAGAGGTTTCAGTGCTTCATTTTGGTCCAACCACTGCAAAGAACATTTTTTATTATTGTACAGAATCCACTTTTCATCACAAGTTACAATACGGTCAAGAAATGGATTGGTCTGGTTACAGAGAAGAAACAAGGAGCAAATTTCATATCTCTTTTACTTGTTTCAGTCATTTGACTGCGGCCATGCTGGAGCACCGCCTTTAGTCGAGCAAATCGACCCCAGAACTTATTCTTTGTAAGCCTAGTTCTTATTCTATCGGTCTCTTTTGCCGAACTGCTAAGTTATGGGGACGTAAACACACCAGCATTGGTTGTCAAGCGATGTTTGGGGGACAAACACAGACACACAAACACACATATATATATATATATATATATATATATATACATATATATGATGGGCTTCTTTCAGTTTCCGTCTAACAAATCCACTCACAAGGCTTTGGTCAGCTCAAGGCTATAGTAGAAGACACTTGCCCAAGGTGCCATACAGTGGGACTGAACCTGGAACCATGTGGTTGGTAAGCAAGCTACTTACCACGCAGCTACTCCTGCGCCTGTGCATTTTCTAATTTTCATTCAAATCATATGGTATCCATTTGTTGAGCTTTTTGGATTTTCCAATCGCATGCAGTTTTCTGGCTAACTTGAAATTCTTTTCCCAGTTCTTGAGTGATTTTACATGGATCTTTCTCAATGAGTCTTTAATTGACTATCATTGATGACAAATGGGCGTCCACTACAATCACGATCCTCAAGGCTCAGGTATCCACTGTGAAATCGTTTAAACTATTTTTGAGCTGACCACTCACTGGTCATTTCCTCACCAAACATTTCGTTGATATCACAAGCAGTTTCAGCTGCTTTATGTCCTTCTTTGAAGTTGAATAGCAAAACATAAACTCTACACTGAGTAAAGTAGTTGATAAATTGAGCAGAGACACTGCAGGACTTGAGAGAACTCTTTAGTCTTGTCAAGGGCAAGACAACCATTGTTGTGCTGGTACCATGAAAAATGTGCCAAGCACTCTGTAAAGTAGTTGATATTAAGAAGGGCACCTGGTCATAGAAACCATGCCAAAATTGAGACACTAGAGCAAGACATGGACCTTCAATCCATCAGATCCTGTCAAACCATCCAACCTATACTATATATGTATGTATATATATATATATATATATATATATATATCATCATCATCATCATCGTTTAACGTCTGCTTTCCATGCTAGCATGGGCTGGACGATTTGACTGAGGACTGGCAAACCAGATGGCTGCACCAGGCTCCAATCTGATCCGGCAGAGTTTCTACAGCTGGATGCCCTTCCTAACACCAACCACTCTGAGAATGTAGTGGGTGCTTTTACGTGCCACTGGCACAAGGGCTAGTCAAGCGGTACTGGCAACGGCTACGCTCAAAATGGTATATATACATATTCATATATATATATATATATATATATATATATATATATATATATATACACACACACACACACATGAAGGGGTACTGAAAACTTCCTGGCTTTGAGTATAAGAAAATACAAGAGGATCAGTTCATTGTTATGATTTTATTCAACATATTCCTCTCTCAGATTTACACATTTATTGCAGCAATCCTTCAGTTTTTCGAAGCCCTGTAAAAGAACTTGAAAGGTTGGGCCTCCAACCAAGCCTTTTTCAATCAAGACTAATAATATTAAACAATTTCTTGTTATTGTATTGTTTCATTATATATTTTTAGCACATATTTTGGAAAATTAGTGTTTAAAAATTTTGTTCAAATTTTGATAATGTTTTATATTATTTATTTGAAAGCAAATAGATTAATTTTATTACTTATCTCAAAAAGCAAAATGAAATTAAAAAATGATGTAAAAAATATATTTTCATTCGTGACCTAATGTGAATGATAATGCCACAAGAATGAGGGATGATCCCAAGGAAAATAAATTTTTCTTGAATATGAATGAAAAACATGGTGAAAATGATGTGAGCATAATGTTTGTAATATTAAATAACAAATTTAAAACATTGCAAAGTGATATATTTGTCAATTATTTAGTTTAAAAATATACAGTATTTAAATGTCAAATTATTGAAGCAATTCAATGATACATGGCTAATTATGAATGATAAATACAAAATGTTGTATGTAACTGTTGAATGTTGGTAATTTTTTATTTTAATCGTTCTTAGATGAGTTGAATCTCTTCTAGATAAAATTCTGAAATTTGCTTTCTCGGTAAATTATTGTGCTTTTTCAGAAGACATGTCAGAGGACCAAGTTGTTGACCAAGAACTGTAGAGACATCATAATCCTAAAGATAAAAAGAAATAAACAAAATAATTAAAATAAACACAATTCATATGATGAAAATGGGATTGCCTCTCTAGTTTTTAGAATAATAATTTAAGTGTGCTCTAATGCCAATACTGCACCCTTTTGATCTAATGACCTTTTTGCAAAGCCTCTGAAACTGCTGGGGAAATGGAAGGAAAACAGAACTGGTTTGAATGCTTACAACAAAGAAAACTATACTAAAGATATCTGAGGGCTTCATTGATGGATTAAATATTCCACTTAATAATAGTTACAGTCCATCAGGTTGCTATGTGCACACTCTCTGTCAATCCAATTTACACTCATAAGGCTTTGGCCAACTCAAGGCTATAGTAGAAGACCCTTATCCATGTTGCAATGCAATGGGATCAAAACCAGCACCTTTTAATTGTAACGCAGATATCTTAACCACATGGGTATACCTTTAACCATAGTTGTTGAGAGTATAATTTGCAGAATGCAGGAACAAAATATCTTGATTTATACAAATTAATTACTGAAGCTTGACAAACAAATATAAAAACTGGTGCAATAGGTAAAGGGTAAACTATTTGGCAAGACTCTCAGTTATATAGGTTTAATTGCAAGTTGACTTATTTATTAGTTAGCTTTCACTTTGTGCCAACTGTATATAATTACTTTAATTTGATAACATCACTATTTCAAAACAATGGAATAATTATTAATGGTAAATAAGTGGAATATATTACTTACATCACCAGAATTATTTCCTGGTAATAAACCTTCAATAGTTTTTTGTTGGAGCTAAAAGTAATAGGTAAAATAACAGAAATTTTAATCTTTACTAACAGCTGGAGTTACATTCAAAAGAGATTTCATTTTATGAAGGAAAAAAATTTGAGAAACAGTTAGATGGAAACAAAACCATGAGAAATTGCAGTCATATCTACCTCAAATTATACCCTACCATCTTAAAGAAAAAAGGAAAACACATTGGATTATAAAGTGCTTCGTACACTATATCTGAAAAAAAAAATGCTCAACTTGCTATAAATAGTAGCCAAACTTCCCTCAAATAACACTTAACTGTATTAGGAAGTGAAAGGACATATTAGATAATGTAGTCCTAAACATACTGTAAAAGATAGGATAGCCCTGAGTGCAATATCTTTGATCATAAATCTGTTCAATCAGGGATGATCTGCAGCTAAACAACTATAACATTAAGGAAATAGTCTATTTTGGTTCAGGATCTTGTACATACCTGATTTGAAGCACTATGTTTGAAATTAAAGAAATAATATTTACATTCATGTTTTATCACTATAAATAATGATCAATAGGATACAATGAAGAGAAAAGCAGACTCTCTTTACACCTTTTCAGGAACATGAGGTAATCTCTCTGGTTCTATTGAACGAAGGAATGAACAGAGACAATGTAATGCATAGAGGACTCTTGAGTCATGATTGGGATTAGACAACCTTTCTAGTGCAAGTGCTACAATAAAATGCACCTAATATACTCTGTAAAGTATATTGGATGCATTTTATTGTAGTGCTAGTTGCAAAGTAATTGATGACAGGAAGGGCATCCAGTCATAGAAACCATGTCCAAAATGTAAGTATGAGTGAGGTGTGATCCCTAAACCATCTAAGAAAGCAGTAACAGAAAATAAGTTTGGAAAAGTGGGTGTAAAAATAATAGTGGTGGCAGTGGTAGTGGTGCTGGTGATGATGATGATGTTGAAATGTTTAGTACCATGAAATGGAACACAGAAGTGCTAACACCTACATTGACTGTTACTTGATAGTTTCCAGGTAAAGCCAGACACCGAATTATTACCTCCATTGTTATATGTGTTACAGTATCATCCACTCGGCAATTGCAAACAAAGCAAAAGAGCCAGCTGCAAGTAGAACAAAAAGTCAGTTGCAATTTATTTATTTAACAAATAAAACCCCAAACTAAAAAACATTTAAATTTGTAGTTATATTGTTTCATTTGATGTTGTGTTTGAGAAAGTGGTTACACTAAAAAATAGAATTGACAATCACCTTTTATGTATGAGGGGGTGCTGAAAAGTTCCTGGCTTTGGGTAAAAGAAGATACAGGAGGATCAGTTAATTATGATTATATTCAACATATTCCCCTCTCAGAATGACATACTTATTGCAGCAGTTGTTCAGTTTTTCTAAGCCCTGTAAAAAAACTTGGAAGGTTGGGCCTCCAACTAGGTCTTTCGTGATACCCTTAAAGCCAAGAACTTTTCAGCACTCCCTTGCCCAACCCTATGAGCATGAGGACAACTTAGAACAATGAGAACACAAGATATAAAAGATTTACAAACAACAAGCACATCAAGCATATACTTTCATCATCAGCTGCCTAAAAGATACCATTATGGTTTTAAACACACACACACACACACACACACACACAATCCTTTCTACTATAGGTACAAGGCCTGAGATTTTGAGAGAGAGGGCAAATTGATTGCATTGCCCCCAGAGCTCAACTGTTACTTATTTTATCAACCCCAAAAGGCTGAAAGGCAAAGTTGACCACAATGGAATTTGAAATCAGAACATGAAGAGGAATGAAATGCTGCTAAGCATTTTGTCCAGTGTGCTAACAATTTTGCCAGCTCACTACCAGTGCACAGACACATAATGACATAACATTATAATAAGTGAAAAGAAAATCAATCACCTTTCTTCATTATTTTTCTTGAGAGCCAATTCTTCTTTATCACATTTTGGGCAGGTTTGCCAAATAACTGCTTTATCTTGGTCTATACTGTATATCACGCCTGTTGTTGCAATAGCAGTGTTACATTTCACTTTGCAATTATATACAGAATGCAATGCATACATATCCTTAATACATTGATAGAAAATTTTAAAGCATTCTACAACAAATAAATTCAACACACTATATCTTGTGTTTTTATAAAGTGAAAGAGAATCCCACATCAGAGCATGTGCGTGCATGCATGTGTGTGTATAGGTGCAAGTATGGCTCTATGGATAAGAAGCCCACTTCCCAACCATATCATCTCAGGTTCAGTCACACTGCTTGGCACTTTGGGCAAGTGTTTACTACAGCCCTGGGATGACCAAAGTCTTATGAGTGGATTTAGTAGATGGAAAGTGAAAGAAGTCAGTAAAATGTGTGTGTGTGTGTGTGTATGTATTTGGGGGTGGGGTATTTGTGTATCCTTGTTTTGACATCCTGTGATGATTGTAAACAACCATCACCATCATACAAATGAGGTTGTTTGTTTCCTGTTTTCCATGAAAAATATGTCTGGCTATGGAGCAATATTACCTTGCTTGAAAACAAGTGAGTATTAGTGACAGGAATGGTATCCAGTCATAGAAAATCTACCTCAACAAATTCTGTGAGAGCCATGCAAGGATGGAAAAGTGGATATTAAATGATATATGTATAATGAATAAATATTATTACTTCTTATGACTACATTTCATGCTAAATAGTGTATATAAGCCTGTATTAGTAAATATATGTGTATCAATATATGTCCATCTACATCATGATCAGTGCATGACTGAAGAAGAAAAATAGTGGTTCAACACCAAGTGAAGATCATATTGATGATAGACACTAGCAGGAAACTTCACTGCTTGCTATTCACTTTTGTAGTCTCCCTTTTGGAAGGGTGTCCTTTCTGTGAGCATGTCTTTACATGTCCCAGTTATAGCAGTGGCTACACATGAAGGATTGAGGTGTTCAGTACTCTAGATATATAATTTTTTTTTCATATTTCTTTCTTGATTCCTTACACATTGCTTGGAACTATAAAGTTCTTAGAGCAATCAACATTTCTACACCGTTTAGATCTTGCAACCTCATTGTTTGAAACAAACTGGAAGGAACTCATAAAGAAATAGGAAAAAAAAATTAAGAGAAAAGACAAAGCTAGAGCATGTTTTAAACATATGTTTAAAAGAAAAGCTATTTTCCATATATAGAAACCTACAAAAACACACACACACACACACACACGTACCAGCTAAATAAGCATGTATGTGTCTATTTTCTTTTTCACTGAATTTTTTCAAGTATGTCAAAACCCTGTTTTGTTTTAGCATTTAAAAGCTTTTTTTGATTTTCCTAAAATACATAAGTATTAAATGAATAAACAAATATCTAAAAATATGCAAGCTATACAATGCAAGAAAAACTTACCTTGAACTTTGACCAAATTGTAAACATTTGAATCAATCTTTAAATTTGGAAGTGACAATTTTATGCTCTGATATTTGTCAGCAATATCAATGTTAACATTTGTACTGAGTTGTTGGGTCACATGATCAGGCAAAGGCCAAGTCCATATTCGACTGAATCTGTCTACTATTGCAAAATTTTCTGAAAATAAACTTTATCACTTACAATATATTATAATTTAGATTAGAGAATTGGGAGAAACGAGTGTGTCAAATTAAATGCTTTCCATCGCTTTCTGAGTTCAAATCATGCTAGAATTGACTTCTCTATCATAACTCTTACATAATACCTGGTTGATTCTATTAACTATACCACTCCCTTACAAAAGTTAGCCATGTACCATTAAATGACACCAATAATAAAAGTTTGATCACAAAAATGGTGAATACGACCAAAATAACAGCGAATCAGAAAAAGTGTTTTACAGTAATTCTCCATTCATACTACATTTGAAATCTTGCTCACATCAACTTTTCCTTTCATATCTCCAGGATTAAAATAAATACCAATAATATGCTTGAGTTAATTCAGCAAACTAGCTGTCTTCTTGAACAATCGGCTTCTGTATTATATTATACTGTATGGTAGAATGGTTAAGTTTGATGCAAGCTGGTTTAAAGTAAAAAGTTGAAATTCTACTACATAAAATGTGTTATTCTGCTCGTTTCTAAAATAAGCAGAATATGTACCTAATATGGCAGAATTTTAACTTTCAGCTATCAGTCAAAAAAAGAAGTATTTCTCTCGCTGAATAGATGAGAGATTAACATTTTAAAGAAACATCCTTATACAGTACTATCCAAATCAGATTAAGCTCTTTGCTTAAATAAAAAGTTGTAAAGTCTGAAAAAAAGAAGTCTTTCCATTGGAGATAATTCTTTTTCCTGGCCAGTTCAAGAGTATTCCTAAATGATCAATTTCAAATTAATAATTTAGCCCTTTAGCCCAATGTTCAGCGAAATGAGGACTGAAGAATTGAAGTATTTCGGATTGCAAGACAGTGTGTGAAAAAAACCGTGATTTCATAGGAGAGAAATGTGTCTGCATGGATGATGGTGCCCTTGCGTTTAATGATTCTGCAAAGAAAGAGGCTTGGAGATGCCATTATGAAAGACTTCTGTATGTGGAAAATGAATGAGAGGAGGAACGTCTGCTGAAGGTTGACTCAATTGAGGGGGCCAACTACCCGAATCTACAGTACCCTAGTAGATAAAGCAATTAAGGATATGAAGACAAGGAAAGCCCCTGGCCCATCAGGAATCACCGCTGAGATGCTTAAAATAGCTGGCGGTGTGGGTTATGGTCTTGTCACCTGCATCGTAAACCAGGTAGTTCATGAAGGAGTCATACCCAATGACTGGTGTAGCAGCATCATAGTCAACTGCTACAAAGGTAAAGGTGATGTTTTAGATAGAAATAACTATAGGAGTATCAAATTATTGGATCAGGTGATGAAAGTTACAGAGAAGGTCATAGCCCAACTCATTAGGGAGAGAGTTAGCCTAGATGAGATGCAGTTTGGTTTTGTGCCAGGCAGAAGCACAATTGATGCTATATTTTTGGTAAGGCAACTGCAAGAGAAATATCTAGCCAAAGATAAACCTCTGTACTTGGCTTTTGTTGACTTGGAGAAAGTCTTTGACAGAGTCCCTGAGTCCCTTATCTGGAAACTGGGGATAGATGAGCAGTTGGTAAGAGCTGTACAAACCCTGTACAGGGACGCTGTCAGTAAGGTGAGAGTTGGCAATAAGTATAGTGAAGAATTCCAGGTAGAAGTAGGGGTTCATCAAGGATTAGTCCTCAGCCTTCTCTTATTCATCATTGTCCTCTAGGCAATAACAGAGGAATTCAAGACAAGCTGCCCCTGGGAGTTCCTCTATGCTGATGACCTTGCTCTAATAGCCGAGTTGCTGCTAAAACTAGAAACAAAGTTTAGAGTGTGGAAGCAAGGTTTAAAATCAAAGGGCCTTAGGGTTAACCTAGCAAAAACCAAAGTCTTAGTAAGTAGGAAGGCTGACAAATCACAAACCCCTACTTGATCTGTAGAAAAGGTGTGGGTAGAAACTCCATACGATGTACCTAGTGTAAGCTATGACCACATAAAAGGTGCAGCAATATCAAAGGAAGGTTAACTGGGAAGATAGTTTTTCTTTGTGGCAGATGCACAGGGGCAATAAACATTAAAGATGTATAGAATGCAGATTCCATCACATGCCAAGAGGAAAAACTAGAAATAGTTGATAGCTTCCGCAACCTAGGCAACCAAGTCTATAGTGGGGATGGTTGCTCTGAGAGTGTAGCGGCTAGAATAAGAATAGCCCAGGCAAAGTTCAGGGAGCTCCTACTTCTGATGGCAACTAAGGGCTTCTCGTTCAGGATGGAAGGTAGACTGTATGATGCATGTGTGTGAACTGCCATGCTACATGGCAGTGAAACATGGGCCATGACTGCTGAGGACATGCATAGGCTTGAAAAAAATGAAGCTAGTATGATCTGCTGGATGTGTAATGTCAGTGTGCATACACGACAGAGTGTGAGCACCCTAAGAAGCATCAAATGTAGTGTGCAAGAGAGATGACTGCACTGGTATGGATGAGGATAGCTGTGTGAGGAAGTGCCACTCCCTAACTGTGGAAGAAACCTGTGGAAGAGGGAGACCCAGGAAAACATGGGATAAGGTGGTGAAGCATGACATTTGAACATTGAGCATCACAGAGGTAATGACAGGAGACCAAGACCCTTGGGGATATGCTGTGATTGAGAAGAACCGGCAACTAAAGTGAGATCGCAGCCATGGCCAATGCCATGGTGCATGTCCGGCCCATTAAAAAGTACCTTTGATGTGTCGGGTGATATGATATGCTTGAAAAGACCTGTTGAGTCAAGTAAAACCAAAATTGTACCTGTGGCCAGTGCCCCCTAACTGGCTCCCATTCCAGTGGCATGTAAAATGTATCATCCAAACATGGTTGATGCCAGTACCCCTGACTGACTCCCATGCTGGTGGCATGTAAAAAGCACCATCTGAATGTGGCCGATGCCAGTGCCCTCTGATTGGCTCCCATGCCGGTGACACGTTAAAAGCACCATCCGAACATGGCTGTCGCCAGTGCTCCCTGACTGGTTCCTAAAAGAAAACCCATACTATTTGGTAATATGAAATGAAACAAGTATTTGAATGATTTTGTTTTTAGCTTGGATAATAAACAGCTCATAAGGAACTGCTGAAAATTTTGCAAAAGCATTTCTGTAATTATACAATTGTGATTTTTATGCTTATCAATCAATGATTTCTTAACTGTTTCTCTATTGGTCATATCACATGAGAAATATATAAAAGAAAAAGAGAAAAGGAATTCATCCTCACTTGCATCTTTCAATATAACTTCCATACAATTGGCATCACTGATTCCTAATTTCTGTTTATAGTAAAAAAATGAATCAATACAAGACCAATAGATTTCACACTCAATTTTGGATTAATCAGGTGAATAAAATGTGTATATTTTCTTTTTTTTTAACTAAGTTTTTTTCCTCTGTTACTTAGCCCATCTGTAATGCTTTCATGTGATTAGTTAAGGGAAAGACAAAGAGTGAAAGAAAAAAGAGAGAGAAAGAGAGGGTAAAGCAAAGAGGGAGAGTGTTGTGTATTAAATCTATAAACTTGTGTATAAAGTATATAAAGTGTATATATAAAGTGCATTAAGTAACCATCATATTTCAATTTCCTTCACTTTTCAATGATTAGCAGATGAATGACTATCTTTTGATACAGACACAATACATGTTATGCTTTCAGGATTTTTGGATAAAGTTTTCAGAAATAACCCAATAAGTTTACCATTAATTCCATGAAATATTCACGGGTCCTGCAAGTGAAATATTATTTCAGTTCATTTAATTAAATAAACTAAATAAATAAGGATGATTTCTTACTTACTTTGTTGAATTAGTACATCCTTGATAAGTACCACAGTAGATAGCTGACTAGGTAATATGAAAGACTTTCGATAATGAATAGTAATATAGTTGAAACCTGGCACATCACTGCTTATACTTGAATCAGTAACATACAGTATTCCACTGCTATCAATGGAACAACTATTCTGATCGGCCTCACACTGTAAAATACAGGCATGTACAAATTTGTACTATTTGCATCAGAAAAAAACAGATAAAAGGTTTGTTATAGTTTATATTTTCATTACATTTCTGGGTTTTGAAAGAACTGATGATGAACAGAAATTAAATTGATTGAAATGTTGTGCAGATGTAAATATTGAAAATACTTCATCCCTAAAGATAAAGTTAATAAGATTATAAATTTTTAGAACTAAGTAATTACTTATTTAGACTTTAATGACTAAAATTAACTTTGAAATTATTTTTTTTTTATATAAGTACATATATAATGTAATGAAGACAGTATTTTAAATACCAATTTTAATCTGGTTTTAAAGGTGTATTAAGTTCGATAGGAACATAATTTGGGCCCATGTGAAACCAATTGTTTTACCAATAGTGTAAAGCTTTTATAACAGCATTGATAATGATAGACTATGGTAGATGCACAATGTTAAAATGAATTTAGAGGAATATTCATTTGAAAAGAATGAGAATGAAGTAAAGATAAATGTTTAAGAAGAGACAAATGATAATAAAAATGAAAAATCAGCAGAGGTAGAGAGACAAAAAGCTGTGTGTGTGTGAG
Source organism: Octopus bimaculoides (assembly GCF_046866305.1). Lineage (NCBI taxonomy): Eukaryota > Metazoa > Mollusca > Cephalopoda > Octopoda > Octopodidae > Octopus > Octopus bimaculoides. Next base: position 59,046,726 of record NC_142928.1, read on the forward strand.
TAATTGGATGTCTAACCTTTGACCAATTATAAACCAATTTTCCTATAAAAGTCAGTCTTTGACCAACATATTCATTAACCTGAAATAATAAAATCCTTAGTTAATAAAGGAAAAATTACATTAAAAATACATCAAAATAACTGATTCAAAATATCAAAAACAAATACCATTAATACACAATAGGTGTTTTTTTTTTAGACACAGGAAACAATAAGTATATTAGCTAAAGGAAAAACATATGATGGTTGACTGATTATAGAACAGAAATGGTAAGCAATGAACAATTAGTGTAATAGCAGGTGGTGAGTCCGGATAAAAGCCAAATCAATGATCTAAAATGTTTAGAATTCAAATTTCTAAGTCACCTTTTGTTATGTTATAAATACAGTACTTATTCTACCAACAGTAATTAACATGTTTCAAAAAAAGTTTTCAGAAACTAAACTTAAATATAAGAATAATTGGGTGCGTTAGCATCTCAGTTAAGCAAACAACATAAATTTTAAGTACTGAAAGGGAAATTATAATACACATTTTCATAATTTTTTTAACTAAAAAATAAATCAGAAAAAAACAATTAGGTATTAGATATAAGAAACTGAATCCAATACCATATAGTTGGGAAACAAACTTCTTATAATGCCTGCATATATATCATCATCATCATCTCATTTAACATCTGCTTTCCATGCTGGCATAGGTTAGATGGTTTGACTGTAACTGGTAAGCCGGAGAGCCATCATCATCATCATCATCTTCATTTAACGTCCGCTTTCCATGCTAGCATGGGTTGGACGATTTGACTGAGGACTGGTGAACCAGGTGGCTACACCAGGCTCCAATCTGATTTGGCAGAGTTTCTACAGCTGGATGCCCTTCCTAATGCCAACCACTCCGAGAGTGTAGTGGGTGCTTTTACATGCCACTGGCACAAAGGCCAGTCAGGCAGTACTGGCAACAGCCACGCTCGAAATGGTGTATTTTACGTGCCTGTCCATGCTGGCATGGGTTGGACGGTGTGACCAGAGCTGGCAAGCTGGGAGTGGTTGCACCAGACTCAAGTCTGATTTCGTATGGATGCCCTCTCTAACACCAACCACTTTACAGAGTGTGCTGGATGCTTTTACGTGACACTTCACGGGCGCTTTCACATGTTGCCGCACAGGTGCTATTACGTGGCACCACACAAGCACTTTTACATGACACTGCCAGGAGTGCTTTACAAAACCAGAAGGATTGCTCCTAACCCTTCTACTGTGGGGTACGGGTCTTCTTGAGTATAGCAAGGTGTCATCTTGCCAGAAAGGTTTCAGTGCCTTGAGGTCATTCTTCAGTACTTCATCACATGTCTTCATGGGTCTCCCACTTCTATGTGTTCCATCCACTTTGAGAGATAGGCACTTCTTTATGGAGCTATACATATATACATTACATATATACATTACATACATACATATATACACGCATACATATAAACATATATACAAGGTCTGATCAATAAGTATCCAAACTGTTGCCATAGTAACAAAGCTAAAGCACAGAGTGAACTTGCTTGGCAAAAGTTGACCTTGAACTCTGCTGTGCAAGTACACAGTTTTAACGTTCTAGCTCATTTCTGCTGTTTACAGCAGTGCTTGGAAGGAAGGTACGTAGCGTGTGATCGTCACATTGACCATGACAGAGAAAGTTGTCATGGCAATACCTGCTCAGAGGCCTACACAAAGTTGCAGAAAGTGTATGAGCTGCACACAAGTGTACAAGTGGTTCAGACGTTTCCAAGATGGCCGAAAAAATGTTGATATTGACGAACATTCTGGGAGACTCACAACCAGCAGAACTGAGAAAAACATCACAGATGTGTGTGCAATTGTGAGGGGAAATCATAGAATCACCATCCGTAATTTATCACAGGATGTGCAGATTAGTTACAATTCAGGTCAGTCCTTTATCAGATTTGGGTACGAAATGCATGTCTGCCAAAACTGCTTTCAGCTGACCAAAAAGACACCCAGGTTTCAGTTGCACAAAATCTCTTTGAGTGGGTTGAGAGTAATGAAAACTTTTTCAAAGTTTGCATAGGCCTCTGAGCAGATATCGCCAAGCTTTTGGCAAAATTCGATGCAGATTCTCTGCTCAACTTTATCATAGTCAATGTGACGATCACATACTACACACCTTCCTTCCGAGTACTGCAGTAAACAGCAGAAGTGAACTAGAATGTTAAAACTTAGTGCACATGCACAGCAGAGTACAAGGCTAATCTATGTCAAGCGGCTTCACTCTGCATGCTTTAGCTTCATTACAATGGCAAGTCTGGATACTTATTGATCAGACCATGTATATACACATAGACAAATATGTGTGTCTGTGTAATGTATAACGACTATCAGAAAACTGCTTAGAGGGTAATTTTTCTATTAGTTTATAAAAATGAATTATATACTAATAAAATTAATTTTTATAAAAGTGGATGACAAACCTTTTGTTGGAAATCTTTCAGTGTAACTAAATCAAGTTTTGACATGGTCCAAGGTATTGTGACTGGAGCAGGTAAGTAGCCAGACTTTGTAAATGAAGTATCCTGTGGGCCAATTTCATAGCAAAATCCTGGAGTGTTCTGAAGATGACAGTTTAAATACATTGATATGACACTTTGACAATAGTGTGTGTTTGTGTGTGTACCCATACGTGCATTCATGTGCATTTGTAGATAGATGCAAACATCTTGTCTTTGGATACAATATCTTCTAGACACAAAAATATTGGATCAGTCAAACTAGCTTCAATCCTGTATTCAGGATTCCATTACTTTGACTGAAAACTCTCTTTAAGTCTCCACAGCGACATTGCTTATAAAATTACTATTACTAAGGGCTTAAGTAAACGGTAGTCTTTGCATGATGAATGGAGAGTGACAAAACTGTTCTGCATGTACTCATTCAATGCCAGAGGATTGTGCACTCATGAAGTTTTATTGAATAACTTTTGTTACACAAAGAACAGATTCAGCTATTAGCCAAATTCTTTGTGAAGATTGCCACACAACCTTCCTTTGCATGGGAAAGGAAAGCAGTTTTCTTGTCTGGTGGCTACATAAAAGAGATTGTATGGTGGATGTCACTGAAAGGAGTGAAGACAGACACTTTTATCTTTGGCCCTCACTAACTTTTTGGAGTGGAAGGTGAGGGTGGAGTTGGTGTTATCCTCCAGTACATTTGCTGAAAGGAAGTGAGATTGGTGAACAAAGCCTGGGTGAATGGGTTTACTTTCAGCATGTGCCTGTTGTAATATAGTCTATCTAGCATGCTTTTATTTCACTCATCCAACACACTTTTTTGTAATTTTTCCTTGAATTCCTGTATCTGCCATTGTGAATCAGTTGAATGGTGCTTTCTGGTTCATGTGCATTAAATAAAATATATGCAGGTAATTTACAAACAACAAAATATCTTACTTTAGCAACAGATGTAACTTGAGTTTCCTGGTTTACTGTACAAACTACAATTTCATTTTCTGTTTCAGTAGGAATCTGTGGACAAACCCAGGTTGTATCAATAATTGAAAAAAGATCTGGTTCTCTAAAAAACAAAATATATATGTAGTTAGTTAAATATATAGTTATCTATTTATCAATGATGAAATAACCAATGAATAGTTTCTATCAGATAGTGAACTGGTTCATACATATACCAAAGATAAGTGAACACATAACTCATAATAAGTTAAAGCTATGTCATATGCATGGACATTGAACTTGTGGATGATACTGCATAAAGTAATAAGGCTTCAAACAGGCAGTTTATCATTTTAAACTACAGCAGATTATACTAAATATTACACTCTGCAAGATGGTTGATGTTAGGTAAAAATCCTACCAAAACAGTCACATACATTTGGTGCAGGCTTCTACCTGGCAGGCTCTTGTCAAACCATTCCATCTATACCAGCATGGAAGACGTTAAATGACGCTGACAGTGGCAGTAGCGCCACTGCCACCGACTACTACTACTACTACTACTACTACTACTATTATTATTATTAACAGTTGTGTGGAGAAAGAATGGATTCTGAACTATATAAACTGTGGAAGTTGAATTTAGTCATATGCTTAGGATTGATCTTTTGAGGAAAATATATCTTTAAACTAGAAAAATTGGATTTTTGGCTTAAAGACAAATTATTATTCTATTATTGATAAAATGATGACATAAATTTAAATAAATATTTGAAAAAGAGTTAATATAGTTCTCTTAACCTGTGTCGGTTAGCACGGCTAAGCACACGCATACCATAAAAATTCCATATACAGTTGACAGCATAGTAATCTGGGACAATTTGATTTTCTTTATCAAAACTATTCTTGCTTGGTAGGTGAACCAAAGATACAGTGCCTTGGGTATCTTCAACTAAGACAGACCAACTGAAATAATCAAATTTTAAATATTAATTTTAATTATTAGATGGCTATTTAAAAGGTTATTTTAATAAAGTTTAGTCATCTTGGTTTCAGTTAACAAATCCTTATCAATATAAAAGAGAATATCTGATTCCTTATATTTATGTAAATTTGATTGAATACTCCTCAAAATGTAACCACAGAGTTTTCTTCTTATGTTACATGAAACTGTGTCATAAACCTCTCAAAATATTTCAATTAGTTTAACAATCTACATATTTTTTCAAAGAACCCAACTTTATCCTGGTTGCAATATATATTCATTATTCATACAGAAGTTTTGAAGATAAGTTGTTTTTTTATAGCAACTATACAATTTATGAATAACCCATCAACAAACCATGTTAAAACTTCTTGTTGGCTATCATCATCCAAGGATTCTTCATAGTTTTTGAACAAAAACACACGTAATATAGTTGCCTGAAAACACATGCCATATTGAGGAAGATTTGGGTTTCCCTGAATGCTATCCAAAATTGTATTGTTACTATCAATATGTATTCTCTTAGAAGGTATTGTGACTGTAGTTAAAGTCGACTCTGAAGTAGGTATCTCTTTGGTAGACAGAGGTTGAGAATTAGATGCCTGCAATGGAAGTATATAAGGAAAAAATGTAAGAAATTGTGAGGAATATTCCAGCAGAAATCATAATATATTTTTATCTTGTTTTGACATGTTTTTTTTTTTGTTTAGTGTAATATTTCAATAGCATATGAATCAAAGGAAACTGACTGTACTTCCTTTTTTCTCACTTGTTTAAAATAGCACTAAGATTAGAATTGTAATGTAGGGTATAAAATTTCAATATTATTATTATTTGTAACAAGGCTTCAGTCAAAGCACTTGACATGTGTTTCCTAAAGAAATAATGTTGTTGATCAAACAATTATTAAGTTAGTCATATGATGTTAGAAAAACTAAATATGTAGTTTAAAGATTTATATAATGCAATGTTTTAGGGTAAATATTGAAAACCATCATTACTGCTACTTTACTCCAAGTAAATTATTAGAAGAAAATCTACAATCAACTTTAATTATTTACAGGTATGAAAGCTGAGTAGTTAAAATGAAAATGTATTATTCTCAGACTATGTATAAAAAAAGTCTTCTGTTTAATGTGCTCTGTCCAATGAAAAAAGGTACATAACTTCTCTTCAGTTTGCTTTTAAAAATATGACCCAGTTGATTGAGGGGCATCAGTATATGTATCCAATAATCTTACAGTTGTAGATTATTGCTAGTATGAAAAAACATTAAACAATTCAAACTGAAAATAATACAACTAACTTAATATAGATAACTGCTGTCAAATAAAAGGATGTTCAACGAAGATATCAACAGTGTAAGAAGTGAAATATTTGCCAGCATCTTCCTTATGTACTGCTACTAGGAAAGCATATATATTACAAACTACTGGCTTAGGAACTTCAAACTGAATAATTTCGGTAGCCTATCCCACATCAATAATATGTGGAGGGATGAGCTACATAGGCTTGATTTGCTATGTGTAAATTAATCAATGAAGAAATCTGTGAACAACAGATAATGTGTAAACAAAATTATTAATTACTTACAAAAAGTGTAGGACACTTAGTTAGGCTGGGACAAGCATGTGCAGGACATTGTTTCAAAGAACCAGCTGTCACAATTAAATAGAAACAATATTTTAATAGGTAACAATGGAAGTTTAATCAAAGAGAGTTTTAGAGAAGAAAATATAAGTAATATTTCAGTAACTCAAGTAAATCAACTATAGAAAAGATGCAGTATATTCCGTTTAACACCATTTTCATTTTATTTCAACATAGACAAGATGTCTTAAAAATATTTCTTATGTAAATATAAATAGATAGTTGAATACATAGATTTCAGCAATAACTACAACAGTGTATATTGATATAACAATGTGCTTATTGTATAGTGCTCAGGTGCACTACAAAATATATTACACGTGGGTCAGAAAGCAGACAACAGTGAAGGCTAACAGTACATGCACAGTATACAGAATAAACCACAAAAGATAGAAACATGAACATTAAAAGAGTCATAAAAAGTGTATAAATACAGCAAGAGTAGTGTTGATAAATTTCAAGAGACATGGAATTTTTGAAGAATGCAGTGTCCTGACAACTGACAACTGATGAAGTAGTTTATCATGAAGTTTATTCCATACTTTAGCAATTCTGAATGTGAAAAAAATGTTTCTGAAAGTCATTGGTACTGCACTATGATTTGATTTTATAAGCATGTCCATGCATGGTAGAGATACTGGATTAAAAAAGGTGTCCCAATTTTTTTTTAAAGATAGTGGATAAGCTTGTTGGCTTCTACTAAGCCTGCTGCTAGATGCGCAGAGAAGCAATGCATTCAAGGTATGATGACTGAAAGAAAGTATTCATCTAGTTGCACATCTCTGGACAGCTTCCAATAAATTGATTTTCTGGGCAAGATAGGGATTCCAGACTGGAGATGCAAACCATATACAGCTTACATGCTCTGATGGTTAAGGAATTAAAGCTATTGGATATTAAATAGAATTCCCAGTATATACAAATGATGATCTTAGACATCTCATGTAAATGGATAATCTACATTCTCAATATCATTAACATCATTTCACTGTCAGGTCATCATCATCATTAACATTTTAGGAATCGTCGTCATCATCATCATCATCATCACCACCACCATCTTCAGCTTTAGTTTTAATTAATCATGTTATATCATACTGTGCACCCAGTGTGAACTATGGATGCACAAGAGATGTAGTAGGGGTGCAGGTAGGTTGACACTGGAAGAAGACCTTATATATAGCAGATGCATAGGAATAAGTTAGCATAAGACACCAGTAAAATAAATTTTCTCAAATGCTTCTAAGGCTCTGTAGTAGTCCATAGCTTTTCTTATCTAGGTGACATTAGTGGCAGAGGTAGGTACTTTGAAAGCGTTGTAGCTAAGGAAACTATTACCTTTGCTGGCTACAAAAGGATTCCTTCTTTGAATAAGAAATACATTTCAAGATGTTTATGTATGCATGCGTTTGTATATGCATATATGTGTGTATCTAGTTTATTTACATCTGCACTCACTTATTTGAAAGTTACAATATTCAAATAGTGTTACTGTTAGCACTTCTCCTGTTAGTAACTTGTCCGCCCACTTTGGGCCTGCAAAGCTGTGTGGACTGAGAGATTCTTTACTTAAAAAACAGGTAACAGTTAGTGTCAAGATGGGCATTCAGCTGAAAAGCAATGTCACAATAACATATTTGTCTAACCTTGTTTAGCACAGAAAATGCATGTAACAATGAATGAAGGAATAGTAAACTATCTTATTCAAGTTCCTCATTAAATGCAAAGATAGCTAAATATTTCAAAGGAATATATTATTACTAGTTATTGAAAGAAACATATCTCACGTTACATACATGAAGAACAAGGGCAATTCCAAGTCAAAGCCCAATGAACTTGTTGTTGGTCAACATGGATTGGATCAGTTTGAACTATGCTGGTTCTTTCAAGTGGTACCTCAAGTTTGTGGCAGTAGTTAGTACACAACAAAACTTTGCTGCAGTCAGCTCTTAAACTTAGTTCCTGCCTATCAAAATAAAAACCAAAGAGAAAAAGAAATTAGATAATATAGATGAATTGATGAGTTTATAAATTTTCAGTCTATTAACCTCATCCTTAAAAAAAAATCATTTTTAGTATTTACATCTATACTGTTTCAATTGGAGATCAATATGATTGAAAAACAGTGTAGATCTAAATACATAATCAGAACAATGGAAAGCTTCAGTATTTCTCAATATTGTCTCATAATAGGACAAATATTATGCAGATATTTTAAATATTTTAAAACTTTTATCTCAAACTTATAATACATTCACTATCTTCCAGAAGACTTAATAAAAAACAATGTTTATTTAATGGATGTCCTAAACTGACTAGTGGGTTGACAGGAAAAGATTCAGTCCATTTGCTTAGGCTATTCCATATTTTCAGCTCAAATTCTGTCATTCATCTTTTGATAGTTGATGAAATAAGTATCAGTAATACATTGATTGAATTAACTATATATCTCTCCTACAAAAATTGGCTATATGTTATGCAAGAATTAATAAGATTGAATCAATGATAAAATCTTAATGATAACTCAGAACTGTTTTTTTATAGATATCATATCCCAATAAATATATTAAAAAATGACATGCAAGCATGGGTGTATAAAAGGTGCAGTGAAATCACAAGCAAGCTGACAAAGAAGGACTTTATGTACAATAGGTTTACAAGAGTGGTTAGCAGTTAGAATACCCAAGAAATGAATTCTTTCAAATTCTCAGAAGGCTCAGTAGAAGTAGGTAATAGTTTCTGTTACCTAAATCACTTGATTAGTAATGGAGGTTAGTACTTCAAAAGCAAGGCAGCTAACATTAGAAAGGGGTGAAAACAATTCAAGGAGCTATGAAGTCTGCTAACAACAAAAGTATTATTTCTAAGCAAATGGCAGATTGTATGATTCTAGTGTATGAAGTGCAATGTTGCATGGTAAAATAATTGAATGAGAAGAATATGTAAAGGCTGGAAAGAAATTAGACAAGCATGCTCCATTGGATATGTAATGCTAGTGTGTATGAATAGCAGAATACAAATGAGCTGAGAGGAAAAACTAGACATAGGAGCTATCATATCTAGTTGCAACAGACAGCTTGGCTTGTAAGATCATATGATAGGTAAAAAGAATAACAGTTGGATAAAGAAGTGTCAAATGACACAAGTTGAAAGAACCTGTGGAAAGGAAGACCAAGGAAGGCAGAAAGAATGCTAAGCCTCATAAATAGGATGACTGACAAAAGAGTACAAGTATTGAAGAAGACCTGTTGAACTCATACATCCATGGTGAATTTCTATCATAATCATTATCATCATCAATTTTATTTTCACTTTTCATGTTGGCATGGGTTGGATGACTTGTCATGATCTGAATCAAATCTTATTCACTCTTCAAGATGGATCAGAAGATCGTTTCTAATCCAAAACTGTCTATTTTTGAAATGGTTTCTATAGCAAGATACTATTCAGAACCCCAACTACTTTTCAGAATGTATTAGGTGCATTCTATTGTAACACCAGTGCTATAGAGGCAATCATGTCTTTGGACAGACTAAAAGACCTCATTCATTTGCTAATCACTTTGCAGGGTGCATTTTATTGTGGTATGAGAACTCTTGAGATTGTATTGTGTGCTGTAAGGCTAAAGAATCATCAATACACTATGATGTCTGCACTTGGCAAGATAACATGACTGAGAGAGTGAACAAAAGAGAGAAGGGGAGCAAGAGTATAATGGAGGAAAACAGTGATTGGTGTGAGATGATGGTGGAAGAGGGAATAATGGAAGTGATACAGCAAAAGTATGATAAGAGAGTACAAAATGACCATTCAGTGGATTGCAAAGAGGGTACATGGGGGTGGGGTAGCCATATGGGTGACAGAGATTAGAGATAGAAAGATGAGAGGATATCAAATAGCATGATGGGAGAAACAAAGTTTGAACAGGGAGATTAGTGATCATCATAATCATCATCATCATCATCGTTTAACGTCCGCTTTCCATGCTAGCATGGGTTGGACGATTTGACTGAAGACTGGTGAACCAGGTGGCTACATCAGGCTCCAATCTGATTTGGCAGGGTTTCTACAGCTGGATACCCTTCCTAACGCCAACCACTCCGAGAGTGTAGTGGGTGCTTTTACGTGCCACCGGCACGAAGGCCAGTCAGGCGGTAAGTGAGATGAAAGGATATTAGAACACAATAGGTGAAATAAAGTGATGATATAGTGGATAAGAAAGAGGGTGAGTGAGGAGAGGATGAATAACAAAGAGATAAGGCAGAGATGAGAAGATATCAAAGAGAAGACGGAGGATTAACAGGGAATTTATTGAGCAATAGGCAGAAATGCAAGGGACATAAGATGGAGTCTTAACAGGGTATATTGGGCAACAGGCTCAAATATAGATATATATCTTTCAGCCGCCATCATTACCATTATTTTAACATTTATTACACCATGTGTAATACAAGCAAATGGGTTTTCTCTAACACTGCATGTTGCTAATTAATGTGATCCTTTGAATGATAAGCCTCTTTTGTGAGGCTCATCATCCAAAGATCAGTCTTCTAGCACAACAACACCAGAGGAGGGAAAGAGAAGGGGAGGAGGAGGAGGAGGCAGTGACAATGAGGAAGCAAATACAAATAACAGATAAATAAAATAACTTACCAAGGTGGATATATTTGGACAAGTGATCCAACAGAGAGTTTCAAATCATTTGCTTTATTATAGCTAAACAATACTGTGCAATGGCTGTTATTTGAGTTTGGTATCCACTCTTTTTTCTCAGAATAGGTTCCTGGAACACACATGGCATTAACTATACCATACTGGTGAGTTATTTTCTCTATAGATACTGTTAGCATTTCAGAACAACCTATTCAATAGAAGAAACAAGAATATTTTCTGCAATAAATAAACCAAATAATGTTGATAGTCATAAAGTAACAAATGTGTGAAAAGGTAAAAAATTTCAAAGACAAGTATATAAAATACATTTTTATTACAGGAAAATAAAAATAACTTATAACTAAGCATGTTTTGCTTCCTTCACTATGTCTTAGATTAAATAAAGTTAATTTCTTCCTTCTAAAAATCACTCACATGATGACTATCAGTTATATTATAGATACCAAAAATTTACTAAGTGTACCATAACAATTTTCTACTAACTTGATGCATATGGCATATATTAACCATTCAATGAGCCAATAGGGTAGCTTTACACAGTTACTCATTCTACTAGAAATAGCAACCAAATTGCCTTCCAATCACACTCAAGTATTTTAACCCTTTAACAGCAAAATTAAATTTCAAGGTTATTCCAGTAATAATGTTAAATACCTAAACCCCCCCCCCCCACACACACACACCACTCCCAAAAATATATAGCATTGGTATTTTCTACAAGTCACATTGTCTCAATAAACTCGACAATATCTCAATAGAAAATAGTTTCAAATATGACATTCCTCAACAAAAGCCAGACTGGTACATAAAACTGCTTTGTACAGTTAAGGGTAATGAAATTTGAGTGGGTGTATCTGCTTTCTGTAGTAAAATAGATATTGTCTACTGTATTACATACACTGAAAAAAAGATAGATAGCCATGGCTGAGATAACTTTGATCCTAGGCCTGTTCTACTGACTGACACAGAGGCTAAACAATAACAACTAATCATTTATATTGTTCAAAAAGAAAAAAAATCCATTTGTGCCATCCAAAAGATTCATGGAAGACCAATTAAATGTTTCCCAACATCAATGAATCTAAAAGCAACCTAAAAAATTATGCCTGCTCTAGCACTGCAAAATACCACAAAACTAAAGCAGTGAAAATTGTGAACTAGAAAATAGTACATATTCTTAAAAATATATCCATTATTTCCTTCTTTAGCAGCTTTTAAATCAGTATCAATATAGCAAAATACTTCACCCAGCCCAACAAATATTTTTAACATGAGGTAAAGAGAAACATAGTGAAATAAATAAATACCACTCAATTTGCTATTCTGTTGGTAGTACCTAATATTAGAATCTACTCTTGATCGAGCTTGGAAACGTAACAATTTAGCTGCAAGACCATTACTGAAATTTAAAAGTAACACAAAGGAAGAAAATTATAAATGGATTAATAATGGAAGAAAATAAAGAAATGAAGAGCTACTCAGAAATTTCTGACTGAAGTAGATTTCATTTGTTAAAGTAAATACTTTCTAAGTCCAAAATAATATACATTTAACATTTAATAATTTCACAATGATACAGTGCTCTGAAGCATCTAACAAGCCAACAAGAGATTCTTTACATCAGGCCTGGCCAATTCAAATTACGTTGCAGGCCACTTTAATCACAGAAAGGTTTTTGAGGGCTACTTGTATACTTCCCTATCATGTATGAAGACTTAATTGACTGAAATAAATCCAACTTGTTATAAATAGATCCTACTGATTCAGTGTAAACTGTTTACTTCTAGATCAGTATCTTAAATCTTTTATTTGTTTCAGTAAATCAACTGTGGCCACAAAATTTTGTTTGCTTCAGTGTACCTTACACAAAAAAATTTTCAATCTCATCTCATCAATCTGAAATTAGCAGTTAAAAAAATTACTCAGCTCCAACAATAGGCAAATATACAAATTTATCAAAGCCATTTTATTTATATGACAGTATCAGAAAATGGATATAAACATTGAGAAGAGAAATAAATAAGTATGTTATTTACCAAAAGTTAGAATAACTTTTGTTAATGGTTTAAATCCTATTTGCTGTATTCAGTGCAGTAATCTAGAGCTCAGAACAAATTAAGTGAATCAATTTGTCTTTTCTCAATCAAGATTTACTCAACATAGAAAACTAACTCAAAGTATCCACATAATAGAAAAAGGTAGTTGCATAACACTAACCTGATATATTTACGCTTCTTTTTTGCTGAATTATGCTCTGATATTTCTGGTTGAATCTTAGTGGGTTCAGAAACCTCTCCTTGATTTTTCATAGGAGTAGATACTTCTATAATTTCAACCCAATTACTAGCCTTTTTGCGTATCTCAGTCTGGGAATTTTGAGTAGATGAGCTCCAAGAAGATATTCCAATTTCAGGAGAGATATCAGAATTCGTTGTCTGAAAAAAAAATATATGTGCGTGCATATGAGCATATGTTTATATATGTAAGTACATATATGTTTATGAAAAAGGGTCAAGAGTAAAGACTCCCTTCAGTCATGAATGACCATGGGATTGCACCTAGAAATTCCTCTCTACAGCACAAGTCCAGGCAAGATTATTTATGGAAGACCAGCAGTCACCTATGCATAAGATGAAGTAGTGCATCAAGCATGTGAAAGTTGTGCTGCTTGAAAGATGAAATGATTCAGAAATGAAATGAAAGGGACTAAGTTGTACAGCAAACTCACAGAAACCATGTCAGAATGGAAAAATGGATATTAAATGAAAGATTATGATAACGATTGTTGTGATGATGATGATGATGATGATGATGATGTTGATGGCTTGGTAGTAATATCAGTGGCGATGATAATAAAAGTGACAATAATAAAATTTGACCATTCTAATTAAAATTTAGCACATTAGTTAAAAAAACTTACATTTTTCTTTTTAGAAGGAGGTGGTGATAATTCTTCAATGGAATTGATTTCTTCATCTGAAGGAAAATCTTCAATAGCGACACCACTCTAGAAATATGGATATAAATGAGAATATAGAGTAAGAACAAGGCAATATCATAAAAAACTAAACTAGAACACAAAAGAGGTAAGTTTACTGACCCAAACACCCAGTTAAAAATCACCAGCTTTAGCAAAATTTACTTTGCTATCAACAGAGAAGCTAAATGCTTGATATATTATCGACCCACATCTTTCCAGCAAATATTGAGGTTGGACATTCAAGCTTCAACCTTTCCAGTTTGAAGAGGGCTTTCAAAGTTCAATGAGCATTACAAGTTCTGACAAACTTGTAAAAAGAAAGTTGGACAATTTTCAGTAAATCAATTGAATGACCTGATTTGAAAGGTAGAACTTTAATATTTTATACATTTTGTAATAAATGTCATAAGAAACAATTCAAGAATAAATAATGTCTGTATCTGTGCATGTGTATGTGTGTGACTTGGCATAGAGTAGATATGAGTTAAAATCACATTAGGTTAAACTTAGTCTTAATATATTTTGGGTAGATACAGCCCCACCAATATACTGAAATAAACAATCAAATTTATAAAGGATGCAAGTGACTTAACTATTGTTTTATGTCAGAAGTTAAAAGAAACAAGTGAATATCAACTGTTTAGACAAGTCAATTTCTTTTTACTTCTTATATAAATAAAACAAATATTCATAATTACTTGGTATTGAAAATTGCTTGTATTAGTTGTTGACACAGTTTTAATATGGCTTTCTTCTTTCTGTTTCTCTTGTTGATCTACTAAACTGGTAACTGAGATTTCATTACTGGGCAATTTACTACTTTCATAATCTTCTTTCTTTATTCCAAAATTACAAATCAGGTTCCTTTGTACAGTTTTTCTGATTTTCTCGTGTTTGACACTAACAAGAGAATTACAAAATGCAATTGAAAATACATGACAAAGTTTACTTTGAGCAAGGAGAAAGCTTCTGCATGGATGCTCAACCTGTTAGATAGAGTTTGAAAATGTCCTCAATTCACAGCCACACCTTAAATCAAGAAATATATGTGTGTGTGTGTGTCTCTCTCTCTCTCTCTCTCTATATATATATATATACACAGACATGCAGGATGTAAATAGACACCTTTAATTTTCAAAATCTTTTATTTAATACACAAAGCGAACAATTAAAATGTAATGTCTATAATTCAACTGGATGTTACTTTAACATGTATGCAAAGTTTCGTCGAGATTGGTTCACTGGTGTAGGCAGCAAGATGGTAACAGACAGACGGATAGACAGATCAGACAGAAATTACCATTTATGTATTATATATCATCATCATCATATTGCATCCAGTTTCCATGGAGACAGGGGTTGGATGCTTTGACCAGATCCAGCAAACTGTAGGGCTGTGCCAAGCTCCAGTATCAGCGTTAACATGTTTTCTACACCTGGATACCCTTCCTAGCTCAATCATATTACTATGTGTACTGGGTGATTTTTTTCATGCCACTGGCACTTGTGAGGTTTGACAATTAAGGTGCAAGAGAGAAAAGAACAGGAAAGAGGAAAAAATCCCACCACCATCATCCTTATGCTTTGGCAGCTTACCTTGTTGCTTATCTTTACAAATGAATTACAAAAAGTAAGAGAATGACAGTTATGAATAAATTAGTACTCTTACTTGGCTTGATCATTAATATTAGTGGGCCAGCAGAAGTTAGATGATGTTTTACCAGTCAATTTTGGCAGTTTTTCTTTTGTTTTTGTTAAACGTTTGGATGAAGGTATTAATTCACAATTTGATTCTTCATCACTGGAACTCCATATTATATCCTCTTGATTTAATTCTGAAATACGATGTTTTATTCATTTTACTAAATATGGCATTATTAAGTAAGCTTATTAAACTGAGCACAAAAATTAAATATATTTACTCAAAACAGGTGTATAACTTGATAGCAGACATAATTAACACCAGTTTCAGACAAAACAAAAATAGGCCCATTGACAGGACATTCTATATTATAGTAGCAGTCTGCCATGCTTGTGCTAAGTGAATAACAAATTATCTTACGGATTTAAATTAGTATAGAAAAATAATAGTAGAAATTATAGCATATAATTTAAGGAAACAGAATGGCAGGTACCGTGTAGTCTTATAAAAAAATGCAATTATCTGATAAATAACTGATATATGGCACAAGACCCTTCAATAGGTCTATTTCTCCTTTCTGTCTAAAGTGGAGCCAATAATATCAAATACATTAACATTGTGGTTAATTCATAAGCTGCTGAACTTGTAGACTATATAGATCTTTAAAATAACACAGTACAAACCAATGATGAAACTTCTGTGCTATTACTCAAACTGCTACGAATAGCAGCTATCCACCCATTAAATTCACCATCTTGAAAAATGAAGAACACACTTGATAATGTAGTTCTAGAAACACTAAGTCTGGAAAAAAGACAGGATGGTCACAGCTGGATCTACTTTGATCATAGGTCTGCTTAAAAAGTGAAGATCTAGGACAAGCAACAGTAACAAATAGTTGTGTCTGTTCACAACATCTTTCATAGTAATCAAAATGTGACTGGATTTCATGTCCTAACAAACAGAATTGAGAGAGAAAGAGTGAGATTAGTATGTGTGTAATCTTAGTCTAAAATAACTGAGCAGTCAGTTCTTTTTTTTACATAAATTAGGTAAGAAACTACATATATATTAATACACACACACATAAATACATACATATACACACACAAACATACCTTCATACAAACATACATAACTATATAAACATATGCAAATAAATAAATACATACATGACATAAATATACTGACAAATATAACTATGCACATACATACACACTTAGATAACTATATTTACATACATTCACACACACATATATTTATATGGTGAAAGTCAACTCTTGCCACTGCTTAACTGACGGCCATTCTTAAAGAGCAGAGCAATGGAAAATGCTGTCATCTGGGTGACACGAACCAAGAAACTACAGTTTTTCACTATTAAGCTAATGATGATTACTTATCAAAGATCTATTATCTGTTTGTGGTTCTTATGCATGAAATCAATAACAGTGAATGCATGGTGCACAGAACTACATTCACTTTCCAGAGAGAACAGCTTTCCTCCCAATGGCCCAAGATTGATTAAGATGGCCAGAAACAATGATTATTAGGTTTTGCATCAGTTTTCTTCAATTACACAGATATTTTGATAAGAACTAGTGCTCTGCTACTCTTAAAGGGTCTTATTGCATACTCATCCATCATCTTGCGTATTTCTGTGTCACTGTGCACTTTTACTAGATAGTCATTAACCCTATTTCATCCATCTTTCCAACAGGTCATATTCCATCCTGCCTAGATTCTAGCAATCCTCCATGCTCGGATATGTGAAGCACCAGTTTAGTTGTCAGTGACCCAACCACGTCACAGGCTTGTATTGGAAATCAAGACTTGCAATTTTTATAAATCATGTAGATATGGAGAAAAAGGAAATTAAACTGGTGAGGATTATGATTACATTGATATGATGTTAGCAGTAATCAACTGCTTTAACAAATTATATGACTTACCTATACTTTCTTCAAAATCTTTATGTTCAGAATTCAAAGAAACATTCTGTGCTTTTTTCTTTTTTCTGCTGTGTTTAAAAGTAGTCAAGTGAGCAAAATCATCTCCACATCGTTGCCAGTCTTTTTCACTATGGCAACCTTTTTGCAGCATACTAATGTTTTTTGAGTCAGATTTTTTAGGAGATGAATCATCTTCAATATCAAAGTCCTCATCAGAACTTTCCTGCAAAATGGGACAATGAAATCATATTAAATTTATTATTTAATATATATATTAGTTGTTATTCAAAAGTTATTTTTAAATGAATATTTTTACCGAAGTTAGTATTGCTGTCATATATATTTTTTAAATGATCAGAGTTGCAGCATTCCATCATCTAATGGATTAACATTATTTGTTTGTAATGTATCTTTTATTCATGCAGTGGAAACCTAAGCAAAGTATAGGATAGGGTTAATAAAAACTTATACATTTATAGTTATAGTAAAACTATAGGAGAGGAGGCTTGAAAGTTAGAGGAATAACACTTTCTTACTGATATATAATAGAAATATTTTTTATAACTCACAAAACAAAAAAAACAAAAAAAATTAACTCTCCAGAAACTTTTTACAATATCATATTTAAAAAAAGATTATATCAAGTCTACAAATTTAGTTTAAACAGGTTTGCATCTCCTTTGATTATGATTTACTTAATAACATATGTTAATATTGCAGATTCAGAAGTTTTACTATATGCAGTTGCCAAAGATTTATGAGATTGCTGGTTCTCAAAACGAAATCTATAGTTTTCTATAGGTAATCATCAGAGAAGCTAATTCCCTAATCAACAGTCCACTGCAGCTCAGAAGTTATGCATTTTCTCCTAACATGATCTGAAAGGACTAGAGCTAGAGACGTTCCTAACAGATCAAGTTCAGTTTTTAGATTTGGATCTGTTATTTTCGTTTGTGACAATTACTTCATTTCTTTAATATGGTTTCTGTTTTAAAAACTAATAGCTTTTCAGAACTAAGGGGAAATGGCAAAATATCCAATTCCATAAAATCCTTAAAACGCAAGGCACTCGCCTAAAGGAACATAACTGTAGTAATCAATGCGATACTTAAGATATAGTTGATGGTTAGCTATACCATTAACATGAACGCGTTACTTCCCTTGAAAAATCACTTTTAGAACTTTTTGGTAAACAAATGATATAACAAACATTTCTTATAAACTTAATCCTTTATGGACTACTAAATAAAGATTATCACGATAAAGAAGCAATTGTAAATACCGATGACATCTCCGTAAACTATTCAAAGCGGTTAAATATGTAAACACTTATTCATAATAAGAGGGTTTAAACGTCATTTCCTGAAAACTTTAAAAATATTTTTCCGTGCTAAATTTTTACTAAAATTTGTGAATTATTATGTCATGCAAAAGTAATTTAATTTCATTTTTGTAAACTTATAACGCTGACAAAAGACAGTTTGCAATCAAACACCGATTAGAAGCAGTGCTTAACTGTCTCAGTGCGTAATGATGGGAAGTGAATGAGTACGACCTTTAAAGACTTGACAACTTGTAAGTTACAGTGGGTGGCAAGCACAGAAAAGGGATTACATAAGGCATCCAGATGGGATTATAAAGCTTCAAAACTCTATAACTTCAATAACTAGATTTAAAGTTTCATTGTTCAGTTCATGAAGCTTATTTGTACCAAGTAACTGAAACTTTTCTCAGCAATTGTTGGGGTAAAATCAAAAATTACTTAAACAATTACTTGAACAATTTTTGGTAATAGCATGTGAAAGTGGCTTAAATAAAATTCAGACTTTCGAAAATAGGGAATATAAAAGTCTGATTTGATTTTCTTGAATTATCGAAATAAATAAATAATTCAAAAGAGGTAAACCAATTTTTCTCCCTATTTTTTCTTTCCTTATTTTTTCTATCGTATATTATTTTAATAATTTCGAGTCAAAATGCTATTTATATTGACACTAGAAGCCATTCGAATAGATTAAAAAGAAAAAAAAAACTATCAGTGTTTAAGACGAACATACCATCAATGTTTTTGATTTGTGACATGACATTTTCTTATCTTGAGAAAAACACGTTCAAATTGCCGCCATCTTAGGTATTCGTCTACGTGATTTCCGGGCAAACGAGCCTGCAATTTAGTTTCGATTCCCAATTGTAGCCATTTTATTTCACTTATGTCCCTATTGTTGTATTTTGTGTACTTCTACTGTATGAGTTAGAGCTTCGCGTAGATTACTATTATCCAGTCAACTTCCAGTATAGTGATTAGTTGACCACTGTTTAGGGAAGATTTTGTCCTAGGGAGCTTTTGTCCTACAAAAGCCCTTCGGACAAAATTCCCTCGGTTATATTTTTTGGTCATTTTGGGGGGGGGGGGGGTTCTAAATTTTTTTTTTACTTGTTTCAGTCAGTGGACTGCGGCCATGCTGGGACACCGCCTTGAGGAATTTTTAGTCGAATACATGACCGAAGTCTAGTCACTGAAACAAGTAAGAAGGAAAAAAAAAATTCTGGGGTCAATACGTTCAACTAAATAGTCTTCAAGGCGGTACCAATTGGTATACTATATACCAAGTGGAATCAGCAAAACCGTATACCTTATACCAAGTGGAATTAGCAAAACATGGCTTTTAGGTGAGTTGGGCGAAGACCAAACTGATATATGTCAGTAATGGCCCAGACTCTCTCCCTCTCCATATTGGCCCTGACGTTGTGGAGTTTATGAGCTCCTTCATCTGCCTGGGCTTCACAGTCACCAACAATGGGGTTCTGACCCCAGAGATCAACCGCAGATGTTGTCTGGCCACTAGGGTCATGTGCTCCCTATGGAAGCCCTTTTGGCGCCATTGCTCTCTTTCCCGGAAGATGAAGCTTCGCATCTACAATGCATTGGTTCTCTCTGTTTTCTGTGGAGCAGAAATTTGGCCTCTTACGAAGACCCTGGCAAAGAGGATCGACAGCTTCAATAGCAGAGCCCCGAGAACTACCCAGAACATCAAATGGTACCATCACGTTTCCAACAAAGAACTATGCGCGCGTACGCATCAGTCTGCAGCCTCCTACCTCATAGCTATCCGCTGTATGCGCTGGTACGGTCATGTCCTCTGCCTCCCACCAGATCATCCTACCAGTGCCTTACTCTCATTCGATGCAGCATCAGCGGGTTGGAAGAGGTGTCATGACGAGCCCCACACCAGATGGCTGGATGTGATTAAGGAAGATCTCCAGAAGCTCGACGTCGTCTTGGAGGGTGTAGAGGGGCTGGCACAGGACTACCACCGATGGGGAACATTGATGCACCTAATCGGCTGCACGCCACAGCTCTGAGACCACCAACCTGGGATGACCCCGACCCCATCATGCAAGAGCATGAAGAAGCAAGCAAGCAGTTGCTTACTTGTTCTTTACGTTTTGATACAATGATTTCTATCACAGAATTTATATGTCAGTTGTTTCCTGATGTCATAAATCTCTAACAAAATCATGTTCTTGGCTTTACGCGAGGACATAATGATTCGAGTTCGATTTCTAGGTTGTGACTTGGTAGTTGAGACACTGCCAGTATTCTTACTACTTAAGAAATGCTCAATTTTGGTAGATTTTCTAGAATAGCGTCCACAACTCAAAGATTGTCGATGTTGTTCTGGAAGATGTGGAAAAGGGATTCATTCCATTATGTTGGAAGAAGGCAGAAGAGAGTTTTGTACCACCAGCCAAATCAGATCCACCTTACTCTTGAGTGTTGAAAATAAATTCTTTTTAGTATTAGCCATACATGACTGACAATAGATGCATAAACACCTCTCTCCAAAAAGGTGAGATTCTAAGTTTCTCTGGATGTTTGGAACACACCAGAGTTCTCAGTCAGACGATCCGAGAGACTAAAGAAGTAAAAAAAATAAAAAAAATAAAAGGGATCTGAGATTTGGAGGATGTCTTCATAATGCAATCATAAATTACTGTCATATTCCTTTGAGAGGTAACTGAATACAAGTAGTATAAGGAGAGGCTATATCCAATCAAATGCTTTGGATAGTGTTTAATAATTCACTCACTGACCGCAACAACATTGCCAATACTGAGAAGCAGACAAAGAAGTTGCTGAGGCGGAATGAAAGATTTGGGCTTCCAGGAAAATTTAAAGCTCTTTTTAAAGATGATCTATGAGCTGTTCCAATAGTTTGGTAGCGAGAGCGGCGAGCTGGCAGAATCGTTAGCACGCCGGGCGAAATGCTTCGCGGTATTTCGTCTGCCGTTACGTTTCGGGTTCAAATTCCGCCGAGGTCGACTTTGCCTTTCATCCTTTCGCGGGTCGATTAAATAAGTACCAGTTACGCACTGGGGTCGATGTAATCGACTGAATCCTTTTATCTGTTCTTGTTTGTCTCCTCTATGTTTAACCCCCTGTCAGCAATAAAGAAATAAATACTTTGGTAGCATGGGTAAGCCTATCACCAGATTCTCCACCACAGATATTTAAAGATAATTTCTGAATTCGAAGCTGTTGCATCCGATTGTTGGCAAGTTTGTCATTCTGAGGAAACATTGGAAACAAAGATAAAAATGCAACTTTCGATCTTCGGTCACGAATCCATTATATATCTCCTACATATATAAAGAGTAGGGAGACGATGTATAATAATATCAACTATACTTATGAGGTTTGTTTTACTGGACCAGTTAGTTTTCTAGGTTTGTAAATTGGTAAAAATAGCATTTGATTCCCAACTTTTGCTTCTTCACTTTCAAGATTCCTATTAGAGATTTATTCAACCATACATTAATTCATTTTCCCAGACTCTGGCTCACTAGAAAAACAATACCTCCTTAGGTTACTTCTACTTAAAACTCTTTCTGAGACACTGGTCCACTTTAAAAATGGAACACAATTGAACTTTTGCCAGTGAAGACAGGAATTTCGCAGTTAGTGGTCCAACTCCACCAAACATCTCGAACGCCACAGGATGGAAAATGTAGTTGGCTGACAGATCGCGGCATTTCAGGATTTTGTCCCGCTCGGCCGCAGAAGCTGTGGATTTCACCCTGACCACAGCATCCAGGATGTGAGAAGAAGCAAAGGAGTCGCTAACTGTGACATTCCAGACAGGGCATCTGCCTTGTGACCAGGGGCACAGGGTGATGCCGTCAGGTCTCTTCCCCTCACATCTGGACAATCCAGATGGTTCTACGATGGAGGGGATCTTTACCCGGGTCAAGCTCCTCTTGAGTATCAGGTTCAACTCCGTATAAGGCGCGAAGCGACCAGCATTCATGCGGCAAGGAAGGACATAGAGGCCTGTGGAGTCGAGGAGCCTACCACAACCACAGATCAAACCCCTGCATACGCCAGCTCCCACTCTGAGGGTAATGGAGACACGGAGTTCGCCCAAGCTGAGTAGGTAACCAACATTATCAACAGGGGTGGCATCAATCCAGTCACGTGAGTATTTGGCGCTAGCAGACAGTAAGTGGGACCTTGAAAACTGGTCCGACTGGATGAAGAGGGAGTCGAAGGTGGCCTTCGAAATTATGTTGTCCCAAGTTCTCTGACTCCGACAGTCCTCCGCCTTCACAGGAGCAGACAAGCCCAATTCCCCAGTGTTGGAGAGCTTAATCCAACTCCTTGTTGGAACTGGTCCATATTGGAGAGGAGAGGATGTTGCTCATCAGGGTGGAGCAGGCGTGGGTGGAGAAAAGGAAGCAGGGGAGAGAGAGGGACGAACACTTACAAAGACCAAGACCTCCAAATCGCTTGGGCAATGTAGCCTGATCGCGGGACGTTGGAGAGAGTCTGACATCGACGAAGCATTCGAGTCTCTCAAAGATTAGGTTGTCGAAGCGTTGGAGGCACGATGGAAATCGGTAAGATGAGCTGAGTCTGAGTGAATATAGAAACTTAAGGATCGAGAGGTAATTCCTAAGTATGAAAAAACCTTGATGGGGTTCGATAGCTTCAATATTTTTCAAGGGTAACCATCTTCGACTGGAAGATGGACTCAAAAGAAAGGTTAGTGATTGGGGCACATAGAGAGCACCAAGCCGATGGGGGAGGGACTGCAATGGAAGGGAAGGACTCTGCAAAAAGATCAATAGTTGGTTGATGTTGAGAAGCCGGGCGGTTGAGGATCCATAGCTCACATTTGGGGCTGTTTCCTTGGAGACCCTGGAGACCAAGCTCCCCAACCATCATGTTCGCAATGGCGAGAACCCTGTTCGAAGGCCACCTCCCAAACAAGCATCGTTGAGATACCAGACGTTGAGGTCTAGCTCGATGCTAATCTTGGTGATGTCATCAATACTCAGTGTGAACAGAGCGGACTCGAGTGGGTCGCCCTGTTGGACTCCTGAGGCGGAGGTCATGATTTTGTCACCGAAAGAGAGATAGGACTCGTGATAAGCCTGCCATGCAAGGCGGTAGAGTTGTGGGACCTTCTCTGTCGTTGTGGCAGGCTCCTCGACTCCACAGGTCTCCATGACCTTTCTTGCTGCTTGAGTGCTGGTCGCTTCGCGCGTCATACGGAGTTGAACCTGTTACTCAAGAGGAGCTTGTCCCGAGTAAAACATCCCCTCCACCTTGGAACCATCTGGATTGTCCAGATGTGATGGGAGGAGAACTGACGGCCTCACCATGGCCGCAAGGTAGATGCCTTGTCTTGGATGTCACAGTTAGCGACTCCTTTGCTTCTTCTCACATCCTGGATGCTGCGGTCAGCTTCTACGGCCGAGCGGAACAAAATCCAGAAATACCGCGATCTGTCGGCCAACTACATTTTCTATCCTGTGACGTTCGAGATATTTGGTGGGGTCGGACCACTAACTGCGAGATTCCTGTCTTCACTGGCAACTCGCCTTGCAGAGGTAACTGATGAAGCTCGTGAGGGCGCATGGCTGTTCCAGCGCACCAGCCTCGCCATCATCCGCGGCAAGCGTGTCTCAATAGCCATGAGAATGGTTTACCAGCGCCCCCAACATTTCAACCCAAGGTGGTGAATTTTTTGTTTCCTTTTTCTTTTTAATCTTTTCAATTGTATTCCCTGTTTTGTCCACTTTTCTAGTTTGATTTTGTAAAACGGTAAACACTGAAGGCAATAAAATTGAACTTTTAGTGTTTTTATATGAAAAGTACAACAAAGTTCTCACACAACAAACGCCATCCAAAAATACCTCCCAGATCACTCATTTCGATGGGGAACGCTTCTCATTGAAATCAGTTTGATTAGCATGTGAATGACTGACTGATATGCGTTGTGGTTGTAATGTAGTCGTCAGAACAAATGAACCAGATAGGTTTGTATGAATTATCTGGCTTTCAGAGAAGAGAATATGTGAATAAATATTGGTACATCCATTGCTTCTGTTAGTCCAAGTCAAGCTTGATCGAAGTGACCTATGATCAAACGCAATCTAGCCGTGTCAACTATTTATCTATTTTATAAAAATATATACTGTATTTAGAACAACATTATCATACATGTTCGCCTTTTTAAAATATAAAGTTTTGGGTTGTTATTTTTAGCAAGCTGAGTAATTAAGATTCTGCGTTGGCTCGACTGGAATAAATTTTCAGAGGGAACAACACTGTCGGGAAGTTCCGAAATCATTGTAATGTTCAAACGACAGTCGACGAGGGGAGTGTCACCGCAGTGCAAGCTGTATATAAATAATCGTAAATATATATATATATATATACATATATATAAATCATTTCTAAGTAAGAGACAGAAAACAAGTATTCTAGGTGAATATAACAATTAATCATTAAATTCAATAAAATATTTTTCCTAGCTATTGTACCATGATGCTTTGGAATAAATACTTCCGCTTATAATTTTTTTTGCCCGTTGAAAATAATTATCTCCCTTTACGAAACACGCCAAAGCAACCATCAGGTTGTTCAGTAAGTTTGTCATATAAATCTCTTTTCATCTGTGACACGTATATGGTTTTAATTTATAAATTTTGGCAATTTAAATTAGGATGAGTATTAACATTATAGAAATGATTACATTTGTTGTTTTATGTTGGACTTGATTTGTTGTACAATGATTCTTAGAACCCATGGTCGAGCCTCATTCTTTTGCTATCCCTTTATATCTTCAACAGTCAAATGAAGTTAAACAGATTTATCACGTTTAAAAATTTAGCTTTTTAATATGTCGTTTATTTATCACTTTATGTTGGCTTAAGATTTTCTCTTTTATATCATTTACCTGAAAACAAAAGCAATTTAAAACATGTTATGAAAACGCTTTCCCTTTCAAATTTTTCTCGATTTCTCCGACCAAGACCTTTGAAGTCTATACCTGAAAAATATGCACGTGAATATTTAAAAATGTAATTATTTCAATATCTTGTTGAAATTAATTGACGTTTTATTTTATTTTCAGCTCTCAACATTCAAAATGGTGAGTATTTTGACTTGTCCTATTTTCTGTTCAGATTTATAGACTAATTTTTATAGATGATCTGTATTAAATACTGCATGCATGTCTAAATTAGATACAGATTAACTGAAAGAATTGTAAATTCAAATGCAGCATAGAATAATATAACTACAGTTATTATTTCGTGCTAATATCTGTAAAAAGAAAATATTTTAAAAGACTAAAATCAGTGATATTTTATTTTAAAAGGTTTCAAATTGAATGTTGTATTTTACTGTGTAATATATTCAAGAGTAATGAAAACTTATGCCATCGGTGGGGGAAAGAAAATCAGCCGAGTTGAATATTGTCGCCTATTTTCGTATTTTAGCCAGAGCAAATTTGGTAGAGCTATCATAATTCCGCCATTGGCAGAATTTAAAACCAGCAATCTACAACATTTATAACAAATATTCCCCCCCCAGTCTTTTCGTTAAGTCTGAAATATTGGCAATTTGTTGCTCTAAAGCGATCTCAGAATTTGTACAAGTAAATCTGGCTTAACAAAAAACCACGTGTTCTAAGAACAAATCGGAGATGCGAACTCTTAAGCCATCTCCTTTTTGGATCTTTATAGGAATGTTTTTTTTTTATGGTTTGATTTATTTAATTTATAACAATTCTTTGCACTGAGACGAAAATTCACATGTGACTCGATTAACTTAATGTTTTCATGATCGCCTCATGCTGTTAACTTGTTTAGTCATCATAATGTCACGTGGCGCTTTCTTCACTAACTCTTCTGTTTACATTTAACGAGCACCTTTGGCAAACTTTTTTCTTGCATCCGGAATTTGAGGAAATAGTTAATCGAGGTTGTTTTTCACGACTTTTTCGAATATTGTACTACTGTTTACGAATTTGATAAGTAGAGAAAAACAATTTCTGTCCATGTGTTACCAATTGAAATAATCGGTACTATTCAAGAACAGTGGATCCACCTATTTTTATCCTCTCTATCCCATCCTCCGTTGTATTTGCGCTTGCACATCATAGATTCATCTATTTCTACTTTGTGTAAAAAAATTATTTACTTTGTTTAGAAAAAAACCCTCGTACATCTTTTGCGCATGACGCGCACTCGCTAGGTAGTCGTAGGATCGACGAGTCACGACTAGCTAGCGCGAGTGCGAGCACCAGGACCACGCCTTGAATAGTACCAAAGTGAACATTGTTTGTTTGAAGTCCAGGCTACTTTCAATATCGGCGCGTTTCACTGTTGGGGACACACACATTAATGCATACCTGAAGCCTATCTCCGTCACTGTGTGTGTGTGTGTCAATCATCATGAAAATGTATACTGACAGACACACCATCACACACATGCTACTTAGTCCTCGGCCTAATGTTGGTAACGAACGTGCAACCACTCATAGAAATTGTCATCGTCATTGTGGTGGTGATGCGAAAAAGGATAATGTTAAATTTTTGTAATGCAAATTTGTGAATAAAAATATAGTTTAGTTGGAAGCCAAAAGCTTATTGATTCTTTTGATACCCCTTGTGTCAAAATCAGCAACTCAGTTCTGGAATGCATAAGGAACATATGAATCCTTGTAATTTTAAAATATCATTTTAGTGAAATTTTCATCAACTTCTATCTGATTTTATCTTATAGCCAAGACAAATATCGGAAATAAAGGAATTTTTGTTGACTGCGAGAAGGAAAGATGCAAAATGTGAGTATATTACATTGTTTTATATAGGCATCATATGTTGTGAATGCTGGTATACATAGTTTAATATCAATTTGTCAAGGAGAGGTGTGAAACTGCATTAGCTCCCAAAATTTAATTGACTCTCAGTCGACATCATCACTGTTTTTTTTATCACTACTTGTTTGTAACTCTATATTGTTTTTATGGATGTATTCAACAGTATTTCCAGTAATATTGTAAGGACTTGTGTTCATCTTGATGGTCTTTTGTCATGCCATCAAGTTAACTTTGCAGAAACCTTTCCCTAGCTGACCTTTATAAAGTTGTATTTGTTTCTTAGCCTTGTTAGCAGTGAGGTGGGTTTTCTGAAAGTATAATAAACCAAAGTGAGAAATTTGTGCGAGTCTTGGGGTTTTCTTTACAGTTCAAACCTGCACATGATGTTGCATGTATTATGTTAGTCACTCTTTAAGAATGACTGTGATCGTAACTTCTTACTGATGCGGGTTAACTGTTAATGTTTCCGTTCATACAAATACTGTCATTTTTTTTAAAGGCTAATTTATATTTTATCTATTGGATATTTATGTTATATTCACCAGTGTCGAAAGCTCAAAGAATTATCACTTCTATTGGTAATGCAAGATATCTCTGAGTAAAGGACAGTGTGTTTGAGACTTGTGCAGAAAGTATAATGCAATGTAAAGAAGTGAGTTCCCTTGGAAATCATTGTTTTGAGTCTCAGAAATGCCATTATGTTTGTTCCTTTCCATGAAAAATGTTTATCCAGTCAGAAAGCAGAATTTGAAAGTATGTATTGTCAGCATGTCGAAGAGGCAGGGGGATCACAAGTTCTGACTCATCTGTGTAAATCTTGTATGGATGGATATATATATATATATATATATATATATATATATATATATATATATATATATATATATATATATATATATATATGTGTGTGTGTAATTCGATATGCATTAAGATAAGTTTAACCCTTTCCTTACTATATTTCTGACCAAAATATACCCCTCATGAGTTTCAATTAAATTCTAAACTAATCATGAATTTAGACTAGTTTCATTAAACAACTGTAACTTTTTTACTTATCATATTAATGTGGTATTTGGAACATAAAGAAAGGGTTCTTAATAAATTTTATTGCATAACTTTTGTCTCAAAGTGACTCTAATTACAAGTAAATCCAGGTAAACTGAGCAAAAGGTAAATATAAAAATTTTGTTTAAACATCATCAGGCACTGTCATGGTATTAGCTGTCAGAAGTGAAAGTAGAACTAACATGGAACGTTACTGCTGGTTTGAGTTGATTCTTTGGCTACTGACTGGCTGGAGCTGTCTATCTGTCTGTCTGTCTGCTTGTCTCTATATCTATCTATCTATCACTCGTCCACTTCTGTTTGTTTCTGTAGAATTTATCAAATTAGAAAATGCAAATTTAATATGAAAATATATTTTCTGAAATTGCAAATTATTTAAAATATAAAAATATAATTTTCAACAGAGAATTTATCAAAATAGAAAACAAATGAAGTTTGAAGTTAAGTTTAAAAATAAATGTGATACTTATGCTCCGTAGATACTTATACTCTGTAATGTTTCAAACACATGGATATAGGTGTCGAATTTGTTCCAATAACTTTCGAGTGATAGATAGATAGACATACAGACAGATAGCTCCGGCCAGTCATGGTATTAGCTGTCAGTAGCCAAAGAATCAACTCAAACCGGCAGTAACGTTCCTTGTCAGATTTTTCTACTTTCACTTCTGACAGCTAATCCATGACAGTGCCCATCATCATAGAAAATGAATCATCAGCTAATATTCAATTAGGTATGCAACAAAATTTTGATATGGAAGTATTGTGCGCATCACTAGATTATCAGTTGAATTTAATGCGCAACAGGACAAGTGTACCATAATGCTGAAATACTGGACTCCACCGCAAGTTGACCGAACTAAAAAAAAATTGGTTAAAAAAATAATATACAGCCCTGGTTATGGTATGGAAGTGATAAATTCCAGACCACATCGTACCCTAGACCATGCTGACTAACATTATTTTCCCTGTATAAAAATAAATCCACAGCAGTACCTAGTATTTGCTTCACAAATTTTCCAAACTTTGATCCCCCATTCCGTGGGCTTTCCTGGCATATACTGTTTACATTCTGCGTAACAGTTTTTTTCTGCATTGATTGCTTCAAACAAGCATACTGAAAAGAAAAGTCTAACGGTTTTGCTTCCTGAGAAAGACTATGGATAGACCCCATCTCAGAAAAATTGCTAATAAAGACATTTTAAAAGTTTTTACTTCATTCCGATGTAAAATCGTCTTTGCTGTCGCTATCGCTGCTTCCGGTTTCGGATATAGAAATATCCTATTTTGTACCTCATTCATTCTTTTTCTCGATATCTCCATATTTTCAATTGAAAAACCTTTAAATTCAGAATCGCTGTTTGATAGCACGAAACTCGTATCCATTTTCAAAGTTGAAAAAAAAAATCGACGCCAAAAAAAAAATGTGGAAAAAAAAAATCTCCCAAAATACACTGAGTTCAGATATCACATCAAGCAATGTCGGATACTATAACTCAACTATTTACAAAGTGAAATCACATATTTTCACAAATGAACTAGCAAGATTTTTGCTTAAATTCACATTTAAATAACATTGGGTGTTCTTGGCTGGCTATGGCTGGTTTGGTCTTATGAACCAAGAAATTTTTCAGCAGGCTACGGCCATGTTAGTATCGAAAGGGTTAACATTAGATTAATGTGTAACATCTTCATTAATGCTGCCTACTCACACATGCACGATAACAAAAACAGTATCGTATTTTATGTGTGAGTTATGTATGTATATTGTTATGGTTCGTTCTTACCT
The DNA here is from genome assembly GCF_046866305.1 of Octopus bimaculoides. Taxonomy (NCBI): domain Eukaryota; kingdom Metazoa; phylum Mollusca; class Cephalopoda; order Octopoda; family Octopodidae; genus Octopus; species Octopus bimaculoides. Next base: position 59,077,089 of record NC_142928.1, read on the forward strand.
ACTTCATTTGTGTATGTAAAATCTGTGTTATAGTGAATACAAGTACATAAAACACATGTACACCCATTAGCTTCCTCTTCCACTTGTCAAAAGTAAGTAAATAAAAACTTTTCATGGAAATTAACGAACAGATGACAAGTTGTGAACAGCATTTCTGAGGCTCAAAACGATTGATTGCTGTATCCTTTAACTTTGTGAGTGACAAAGTACTCTTAATCTCTTTTACCCATTCTGTAGTGCTTATGCCATGATAAAATACACTTGGTACATGCCATAAAGTCATTGCCAATGGATGGATAGTGTAGGGTTGAAAGGTTGGACATTAAATAATGATGATGAGGACAGGACACTCTCTCTGTATTAAATCCCAGGATAAAATATACCTAGTAAACACTGTAAAATAGTTGTTAGTCTAAAACTTTTTGTTAATTTTCTTTGTGTACAATTTTGAACTGACACAGGTTTAGAGTTAACTGCTTACAGCTGGAGTGGCAAATTATGTATTCGTATGAATGCTTTGCAACAATTTATACTTTATTTTCTTTACTTATGTACTTACAGCAGTTATTATAAATTGTAAATTGAGATTTACCTGAATCATTTTCCCTTTCCAGCCGTAAAAATTAAGAAGAATCGGGATAATGTTAAATTCAAAGTTCGTTGTAGCCGCTTCTTGTATACACTGGTTATACATGATAGAGAAAAGGCTGACAAATTAAAGCAATCTTTACCACCAGGTTTGTAATAATGCTATTCATATTGTAATCAATTTTCTTTTGCTTGATAGTTTATCTGTAATCAGCTATAATTTATGAGCAGTTTAACTAATCAGTCTTAGCACTATTTATAACTATGTACATGGTGTTGCAAGTATTATGTTGGTTCTCTTTGAAGCTGTGATCATAACTTTTTGACTGATACTTAAGTTTATAGTTAATCTACTATCATTAACTTCCTTATAAATGAGATGTAGGGTAACTGTCAGTAAGCAACCAGCTGGTGATGTCATCCTCTAGTTTGTTAAAAGATTCACTGGACGAATATTTATATAATAGGTTATTGAGTAAATTTATTTCATCAGTATATCAGTCAGTATTTTCTTTATGGTTAGAAAAGAGATTTTTACAACGTAAGTCATCAAGGACTAATTTCCTGTTTGGGAACCGTTCAATATTTTTTGGAGACAATTGTTTCAGATAAATGTAGCAGATATATTGTACATTATCTGAATCTAGTGAAAGTAAGGAATTATGTTTGTCTTCCATATTGGACTGGGTTGAAGGCTTTGACAGTACTTGATGAGTCAAGATGCTTCAAGGTCTACTTTGACCTGGTTTCCAAGGCTGGGTGTCTTTCCTAACAGCATTATATTAATGCCATCTTTAACCCTGTAGCATTTAGATTACTCTGTTAAATGTAATGGTTATTTATTCTCATTGTTTTGACTCCTGCATTGTGTTATAGTTGCAAAATTTCTATGAAGTGGTTCATTATTTTTATAATGACATTGTAGGTTAGGTGTGAGATGCCAGACTTGCTTTGTCTGAAAGAATATTTGGGCCAGATTTGGTCAGTTAAACTGCTCAAGGATTAATACTGTTGCTGTTCATGGAAAAAAATAACTTGGAACATTGGTGTTCGAATCATTATTTGTTGGGATTTTCAAGATGTTAACAATGAAATAGCTGGAGCTTTACACCTATTATAAACCTGTACATGATGTTGCATGTATTATGTTAGTCAGCCTCTAACGGTGACTGTGATCATAACTTCTGACTGATATGGGTTTATTATTAACTGCTAATGGCATCATGTCAGTTGAACTGCTTTACTCTATCTCTGGTAGTGATGAATGTGTAATTATATATAGACAATTCTTTTGTATGCATACACATATCATTTAATGTCCATGTTCCAAGCTATCATTGGTTGTGTTATTTGACAGGTTCAAAGACTGCATTGTGCTCCATTGCTTTAGCATGGGTTCTATGGCTGGATGTCCTTCCTAATGCCAACTGTTTTACAGCTTGCAATTCTTGCTTGTAGAACCAGTATTAAGGGATGATGCCTGCAACACTAAGATATTGTTTGACTGAGTTGGGCTTTATGCTATAGAATGAGGGGCTAAAGTGAGACACAAGGGGCCAGAGCAGATTTTTTGCTGTAGGGAAGCTACACAGCTACTTGTTATAGAGTAGAAGGAGTATATCTTGTTGGTGTGGTGTATGCGGAGATAAATGTTACTGTTGAGTTTCATATAACTGATTTCATCTTAATTATTCTATTGCATATCCTGACTTGAATACATCATCCATTTCTTAGCTAACCTTCTCTACCCTCTGTTGTCACTATTACTTACCCTATTAAATTGTCACATGGTCAGCTTGGGGGCTATAATAAAAGACACTGAGTCATGCAAAGGGAGAAAATCTCAAACCACCTGGTGGCAAAGTAAACTTAAACTATAGCCATGTCTACTTGAAATATATAAATTGTCTGATATATATGCAGGGTTATACATAAATTTCCGTAAGCATTGTCCTTGTGTGATGATCAAGCTTTGACACCTCTTGTTTGAGTGTCTCCTGGCACAATGCACGGAAAGCTTTGGCTGACTTGGATTTCACCTGTAATCCTTTTCTAACTATTTTTCATGAGTAGACTGCTTATGTTTTAAATAAATTTTTTATATAATCAGTATTTTGGAGGGTTTTTGTAAAATATCCACCTTTACATATTGGTGTGTTATGCTGTTGACAGTGTAAATCTTTAGATGTCATGTTTGATTTTGAATTAAATATGGATGCTTTAGTAATTGTTATTATAAGCAGGTTAAGTTTAAGCTGGATTGAGTTCTGCTAATAGACTCTTAAATATATACAGGTTTATTAAAATGCAACATTACATTAGAATTTGAGGGACTTGAACAATTTTTGTGTGATCAAGCTTTAGACATTTTGCTTTTAGTCTCTTGACAACACAATGCAGTAAGCTTTGATTTCATTTCTCTTGACTAATTTTCTCTATAAGAAGTATTTTGAAAACTAGTTTTATGTGCTGGTATATCCTGGTGGGCATTGTTGGAACTGAAATCATTTGCTATGAGATTTTGACTGCTTTGGTATTCTTGAAATTTCAAAACTTGTACAATTGTCCTTGTATGATGATCAAGCTTTGACACCTCTTGTTTGAGTGTCTTATAACACAATGCACGGAAAGCTTTGACTGACTTGGATATTTGTTTATTATCTTTTGAGTTAAGAGAAAGTTTGCGTTGTAATTGAGGTGGACTCAATTGGTACAATGAACTGTTATATGCAGGCTTACAGAAATGTAAAATTACACAAGCACTTCTATCTTTTATGAGCCTGCCACCTATGTTTGTGAGTGGTGTTTTCTTTTCTCAGAAATATCAAATGTTCACTGTTTAGAATTAAAATTAGCTGGGTCATCTTTTTAAGGTAATCTCTGTGCTGAGAGTTAATTTACAACATTAATGCAAGTGTATTGATTTAGATGAAAAGATATTGCTACATAGCATTTGGAATTATTACTATCATGAAGCTGTATAGCTCATCTTAACCTGCTTCAGAACACTTAGTTTGCAGTAATGTTTGTGTTGATATTTATTTATACCCTATTATGACTTCGTATTTCTAACTGTTAATGTTTTGCAATAGTTATCTTAATTATCTGTTTAGCTCTGTTTCCATCAACCACATATTGTTCTGTTAGAACTGCAGTAAGAGTTAAGTTGTAATCCTAATATGTTAGCTAGTTAAACCAAAACCACTTAGCAGAGTCCCCACTTTCATAAATACCGTGGATAGGTGTCCAGCCAAAAGATATGATTCTTTGAGGCTCTACAATTATTTGTCTTTGTGTGATGATTAAGCTTTGACACCTCTTGTTTGAGTGTCTCCTGGCACAATGCACGGAAAGCTTTGACTGACTTGGATTTCACCTGTAATCCTTTTCTAACTATTTTTCATGAGTAGACTGCTTATGTTTTAAATAAATTTTTTATATAATCAGTATTTTGGAGGGTTTTTGTAAAATATCCACCTTTACATATTGGTGTATTATGCTGTTGATAGTGTAAATCTTTAGATGTCATGTTTGATTTTGAATTAAATATGGATGCTTGAGTAATTATTATAAGCAGGTTAAGTTTAAGCTGGATTGAGTTCTGCTAGTAGACTCTTAAATAAATACAGGTTTATTAAAATGCAACATTACATTAGAATTTGAGGGACTTGAACAATTTTTGTGTAATCAAGCTTTAGACATTTTGCTTTTAGTCTCTTGACAACACAGTGCAGTAAGCTTTGATTTCATTTCTCTTGACTAATTTTCTCAATAAGAAGTATTTTGAAAACTAGTTTTATGTGCTGGTATATCCTGGTGGGCATTGTTGGAACTGAAATCATTTGCTATGAGATTTTGACTGCTTTGGTATTCTTGAAATTTCAAAACTTGTACAATTGTCCTTGTATGATGATCAAGCTTTGACACCTCTTGTTTGAGTGTCTTATAACACAATGCACGGAAAGCTTTGACTGACTTGGATATTTGTTTATTATCTTTTGAGTTAAGAGAAAGTTTGCGTTGTAATTGAGGTGGACTCAATTGGTACAATGAACTGTTATATGCAGGCTTACAGAAATGTAAAATTACACAAGCACTTCTATCTTTTATGAGCCTGCCACCTATGTTTGTGAGTGGTGTTTTCTTTTCTCAGAAATATCAAATGTTCACTGTTTAGAATTAAAATTAGCTGGGTCATCTTTTTAAGGTAATCTCTGTGCTGAGAGTTAATTTACAACATTAATGCAAGTGTATTGATTTAGATGAAAAGATATTGCTACATAGCATTTGGAATTATTACTATCATGAAGCTGTATAGCTCATCTTAACCTGCTTCAGAACACTTAGTTTGCAGTAATGTTTGTGTTGATATTTATTTATACCCTATTATGACTTCGTATTTCTAACTGTTAATGTTTTGCAATAGTTATCTTAATTATCTGTTTAGCTCTGTTTCCATCAACCACATATTGTTCTGTTAGAACTGCAGTAAGAGTTAAGTTGTAATCCTAATATGTTAGCTAGTTAAACCAAAACCACTTAGCAGAGTTCCCACTTTCATAAATACCGTGGATAGGTGTCCAGCCAAAAGATATGATTCTTTGAGGCTCTACAATTATTTGTCTTTGTGTGATGATTAAGCTTTGACACCTCTTGTTTGAGTGTCTCCTGGCACAATGCACGGAAAGCTTTGACTGACTTGGATTTCACCTGTAATCCTTTTCTAACTATTTTTCATGAGTAGACTGCTTATGTTTTAAATAAATTTTTTATATAATCAGTATTTTGGAGGGTTTTTGTAAAATATCCACCTTTACATATTGGTGTATTATGCTGTTGATAGTGTAAATCTTTAGATGTCATGTTTGATTTTGAATTAAATATGGATGCTTGAGTAATTATTATAAGCAGGTTAAGTTTAAGCTGGATTGAGTTCTGCTAGTAGACTCTTAAATAAATACAGGTTTATTAAAATGCAACATTACATTAGAATTTGAGGGACTTGAACAATTTTTGTGTAATCAAGCTTTAGACATTTTGCTTTTAGTCTCTTGACAACACAGTGCAGTAAGCTTTGATTTCATTTCTCTTGACTAATTTTCTCAATAAGAAGTATTTTGAAAACTAGTTTTATGTGCTGGTATATCCTGGTGGGCATTGTTGGAACTGAAATCATTTGCTATGAGATTTTGACTGAGATTTAATTTGAATGTGAACACTTTTGTATGGCTGCTTTGGTATTCTTGAAATTTCAAAACTTGTACAATTGTCCTTGTATGATGATCAAGCTTTGACACCTCTTGTTTGAGTGTCTTATGACACAATGCACGGGAAGCTTTGACTGACTTGGATATTTGTTTATTATCTTTTGAGTTAAGAGAAAGTTTGCGTTGTAATTGAGGTGGACTCAATTGGTACAATGAACTGTTATATGCAGGCTTACAGAAATGTAAAATTACACAAGCACTTCTATCTTTTATGAGCCTGCCACCTATGTTTGTGAGTGGTGTTTTCTTTTCTCAGAAATATCAAATGTTCACTGTTTAGAATTAAAATTAGCTGGGTCATCTTTTTAAGGTAATCTCTGTGCTGAGAGTTAATTTACAACATTAATGCAAGTGTATTGATTTAGATGAAAAGATATTGCTACATAGCATTTGGAATTATTACTATCATGAAGCTGTATAGCTCATCTTAACCTGCTTCAGAACACTTAGTTTGCAGTAATGTTTGTGTTGATATTTATTTATACCCTATTATGACTTCGTATTTCTAACTGTTAATGTTTTGCAATAGTTATCTTAATTATCTGTTTAGCTCTGTTTCCATCAGCCTCATATTGTTCTGTTAGAACTGCAGTAAGAGTTAAGTTGTAATCCTAATATGTTAGCTAGTTAAACCAAAACCACTTAGCAGAGTCCCCACTTTCATAAATACCGTGGATAGGTGTCCAGCCAAAAGATATGATTCTTTGAGGCTCTACAATTATTTGTCCTTGTGTGATGATTAAGCTTTGACACCTCTTGTTTGAGTGTCTTGTGACACAGTGCATGGAAAGCTTTGACTGACTTGGATTTTGTTTGTTCTTTTAAGTTAATATGCTTAATTTCTTGCTTCAGTATAAGAGCTTTTAGCATGCATAATTTTATATTATATACTAGTTAAGTTTTTGTTCATTGACAATTAGTAACTTTGTAGCTGTTGGTTGTAACTGCTAATAACTTATAAATCTTGACAAAACATTTCTCCATTCCATTATTGCTTTGGCTATTGTACATGTCTTCTATGCACAATCTTATTCTGTTTTTCTCAGATTTAGTCTGTTCCTATGTTTCAATGTTGAGTGGTTTAGTTGTTGGAAGAATACATTCTCTAGAAATGATGTAAACATAGTAGATTGGGTTACACTATTCCATTTCCTAACAAAAATGACAACTTGTATGTAGTTGCCTGATTTACAAGAAACAGCTGCCAGATTTCCATCATACCCTGTTGTCCCAACAAATACAGGACACAGTGGTAACTGAATTGCCTTTGGGAATAGGCTGGCTTGAGCTATTCTCTTTCATGACACCTGTTCATTGTCATTCAGTAGTACCACTTGATCTTGAGAAATTTGAAACTTAAAATTAGACATGAACAAAATATTCTTTTTTGTTTGTCATGTAAATCTTCAAGCTAAACTGTTTACCCCTGGGTTCCACGTGTCTCTTTAATAGGTTGCCCATTAAACTGCAACACAAGCAATTTTGTCTTACTAATTTTCCCCCCTCTTACATAGCAACATATTTACCTAAAGTGTCAGCCATTTTCACTCCCAGTGCTGATGAGACTAGCTTTCACTTTACTCTAACCTTATATGCCCACTTGTCTCAATAAAGACTGTAATCACAAAGATTGGCCTTCTTCAGGAACAGATAATAGTTATAAAGCCTATTGTCCCAACATCTGGGACTGCTTCTATTACAAATAGACGTCTTAGACTCTATTAAGAAAAATGTCATAAAGCTATTCAGACTCCCAATTTCTGGTCTGTTGTGTGCTCTTTCCTTGTTTTCGTGTTTTCTACTTACACTGACCTGGTTTTGGACCAAGCTAAGCTCAAGTCACTTTTCAGATCCATTTGTACTCCCTCCTCTACTCTCTCTCTCTCCAAACTGCACTAAATGTATCCACCTCTTCTCCATAGTAATCACCCACTCTGGAATTAAGTGTTTGTGCATGTTTTTTTTTCTGTAGTTTAATAGCAACCTTGTCCCTGTTACTAGTTTTAGGAAGTAGGAGTTGATTAAAAGAGGAAAATACATTGAATAACCATTACTATTTAGTATTTACTTTCCTATGTACTGAGTTCATTCATTGTTTTTTACATGGACCTGTACTTCTGTAGTAAAAATGAAAGAGATAATTTATGGAAATCTATCCATATTCAAGATTATTTACATTTATAATATTGCATTGTCCTTAAATCTCAACTAGACATCTATAATATTCTATTATGATTATGATGCAAGTGTTAGGGACTTGTGTGATGATTCTGGAGTGCTTATTGTAAAATCTTTATCCAGATTTGCATCAAGACCATTTAATTGTGGCTGATTACTAATGTATTATTTAATTTCTTTTTTAGGTCTCCAAGTCAAAGAAAAATAAATGGAAAAATAAAGCTTAAATATATAATAAATACTTGGTTTGTGTTCATCTTTGTATTTGTCCCACAATATTCTTTTGTGAAATTATTTCAATTATATTTATTGTATTGCACATTGTATGATATATTCATATTTAAATTATGGTTACTAAGTCTTCATTATTTTCACAGTACCTTGTATGTATTATATATTCAAACAATTTTTTTTTATTACATCAAAATGAAAAGCTTTGTGATCATGAGTCAAATATGAGTGTAAATAATATGTAATAAATATACTCGAGATAATTTCAGGCATAGGATTTGTAAATTAAATTTTTGTCTTGCATAGTACTTCTTTAATGCTTGTCTCTCATGCATGGATTGGGCGATTTGACAGACAGGATTCAATGAACCAGAGGGTTGCTTGAGCTCCAATTTCTGCTTTGGCATGGTTACTACAGTTGGATGCTTGTTCAAGGACCAACAACTTTGCATTGAACTGGTTGCTTTCTTCATAGAATCTTCCAACCACATAACTCACAAGACCCCTCAACTGTGTGGGGTTGTGCTATAATAGACAGGATTGAGATGGGTGGGTAGGTATCTTTGAAAGGTGAGAGAGACGTGGTTTGAGATAAATGCAGTGAACAGTGAATGTTTGGACTGGGTCTTGGGAGATTGATTTGATGACTGACAGTATGAAAGTAGGTGGAAAGTAGTAGTAAAACTACATAGATGAGAAATGGTGGTGGGGGTATGCAGGGGTCAAGCATGCAAAGAAGGATATAGTGAACAGGTAAGTGTTAGCAATTTGTGAAAGGATGAGGTATGGTAGTCTTCCTTTGACAGGTTTCATCTCTGAATGCAGATGTTAGTAAATTTCCTTTCTGTCAATGTTTTGTTTGAAAACTTACTAAGTTTGAACTGGAAATTTGGTTAAACATAATAAAGGACACTGGTAATGATATGGAAGTGATAATTTCCTGCTATTATTGTTATTACCCTTTATAAAAAAAATCAAATTTCTTTTTACTTTTATCTTTGTGAGCTGTACAAGCCATGCACTGGTGCTGTCAGTCAGGTGAGGGTAGGCCATGATGAATTTAGCATACAGGTAGGGGTTGACCAGGGCTCCGTTCTCAGCCCACTCTTATTTATTAAGAGGCCATGACAGGAATTCAAAACTGAGTGCCTGTGGGAATTGCTATATGCTGATGACCATGCTCTTATTGCAGAATCGGAGAAGTTTCAGGTATGGAAACAAAACCTGGAAATCAAAGGGCCTTGGTGTTAATCTAGCAATGGCCAAAGTTGTCAGTAAGAAAGACAATAAAACTCTGTCAGGTAAATGGCCTTGCTCAGTATGTAGGAAAGGGGTTGGAAGAAATTCCATTTGCTGCGCGGATCACAGGTAGATTGACAGTCTTTGTATGTGACATGTGCAGAACTAAAAGCACTTCAAATGCCCAGGAGGCTCTCTTGAGGTTGTAGATAGATTCTGTTACCTAGGTGACCAAATTAGTAATGGAGGATAATTGTTACAATGTGAAGAAAGTATCCAAAATAACAATGCAAATTTCATGCTGAAAGACAGTTTATCTAGTGAAGTCACATCATCTCAAAGATCTGAGATAATGCTTGATTAATTCAGATCAATCTGATGTATTAAAAGCATTACATTTGGCTCAGTGATCTGAATGCTAAAGGATATAAAAAGATGTCATTTAAATATGAAAAGATTATTGCAGATGCGTTGGTATTATAACTCAGAATTTTGAGCAACTGAGGACATGCATTAATAAAATATTTTGTAGACTTTAATATTACAATTAGCTCTTAATGAAATATGGAGCATACACTAACGTAAGACATCTTATTGAAACATATCTAGTATTTCAATTGATTTTGCATTAAATTTCATCAAGCTTATACTGGATGTATTATTTTATTCTTACATATTTTGGAATTGATTTGTAGAATAGTTCAAGGTATGAATAACAAGAACAAAAAAAACAAGAGAAACTCAAAACCAATATTTCATTAATTTAATTGGAAAATGAGCAATAAGGCAATGAAGTTTAATGTAATTCCATATTGACAGCTAGAAGTTTGGTTGGTGTTAAAATAAAAAGATAATGATTAGTTGCCTGGACACCCATAATATTTTCTGCTGCTTCCAAAGAGAGTACTTGCTGCTTAGCAACAGCTGTTACTTGATGTCCAGTCTTACGGTTTCTAATTGATGAAGTAATGGCTAATGGTTGACGATAGATGTAACAATGTTTTGAACAATCACTGATGATTGCATAAGAGAAGTCAGGTGGACAAGTTGAAAATTTCTTTTGTTGTTTTGAAGCTTGAACATAACCAAATGCATTGAATGTTGCTACATGCCGCCATGGTTGTGTAGCTAAGTCAAAGCTGTCATCATCACCTAATTGCCACACTAAACCATCAACATCATGGCGTAGACAAACAGCAGGAGCTTTCTCAACATCAGTGAAGGTGTTGAAAAGCCACTGATGACTTCCAAGATGGGCCTGAAATGTAGGAGTGAATAATTGGATTTCAGATAGTCAAATAAATTTTATACTGTGAGAAAAAGTTGGAGAGAATTATAAATATTTCATCTGTTAATACAATACAGTATGATGTTATCACTTTCCTTGGATTTTACTGTTCCACTACACAAATAGAAGGCTTGTACATAATATGGAATGGATCTCAGTATAAGCTGACATAAATAACATGCACAATATACATGATTGCAATCTTTCAACTGTACTATTAGCTAACAACTTGTTACTTGGGTAACCTTAAGTAGCAGTTGAAACTGCATAGAAAAAGAATAATGAAAATTTAATGGAAGGGGCGAAAGCTCAGAGAGCTATTTGTTATTGCAGTTAGCAACAAAGTTCTTCAAGAGTGGAGCAGATTATATGATGGTTGTATGCAAAGTGAAGTGTTGTATAGAAGTGAGATATATGCACTAATTGCAGAGAGTGTATGAATGCTGGGAAGAAACGAGATAGCTATGCTCTACTGGATGAATAAATCACCATGCATGAATGACACCATGGGTGATCTGAGAGAAAAAGAAACTAGTTGTAGCTTGAAATCTACACTACATTGGACATGCGATGCATACAAAGAATGACTATATAACAATATGGCTAAGAAGAGTCAAATGTGCCATTTGGAAGGAGCTTGTGGGTATGGTGAAGGTTGCATAACCTCACACAGATGACAAAATCGTAAAACGATGTGACATAATGGCCTACCCATGCTGCTATGGGAGAATGGAGGTGAAATGATAAGATGGAAAGAAAATGAAGTTACCTGGTGTGTAATTTCATGTTTGACACCATCAATACGCACTAACATGGCCTGTGTATCGGGATATGCATCACAATCTTCTAACTGTTGGCTGTTGAAGGGTTTATTGTGCTTGTCTGGATCAGGATTCTACAGAGATAGAATAATAGAAATGAAAATAATATTAAAAAAAACAACAACCATTACATATGATTGTTTCTCAGAGAGATGCATTTTCTAAGTCTTAGAATTGCTAATACCCTTTAACGACCTGTGTTGGAACATGTGGACTAGATAATGTAAGACTGGATTTCCAGCAGAACAATATTGCTAATGACAATTTCTGTTTCATTTTTAGATTAATGAGCTGTGAAAATAAAATATTTTATTGCATTAGTTGAATCAGTAATGAGATTTAACCTTTGTTCTCAGTTACCAGCTGATGACACATGCCAATCAACACCTATTAGTACTAGAACTGTCTTTAACATCCATTAGTCGAAGTATTCTTACTCTTAAGTATAGTATTTCATTTAACATTTGAAAAATAAAGTTATGTACATTTATATTTAACACACTCAAATGTAGAAAGACCTTGACTGGAAAATGCCTTGGAAGAGAAATTCTCCTTACAGGCAATGTATGTGAAAACACTAAACTGGACATTGACTGAAGTCATCAAACCGTAGGACAAGTTTCTGTGTTATTATGCTTCATCAGTAACAGATCTTAATTGATTATGCAAACAGCAGATCTATTTCATAAAGCAAATTGAAATTTTGAAAGATAAACATGAATTTTACACTGAAGATAACCTTGGAGTGGTTGGCGTTAGGAAGGGCATCCAGCTGTAGAAATTGCCAAATTTAGATTGGAGCCTGGTGTTGCCATCCGGTTTCATCAGTCCTCAGTCAAATCGTCCAACCCATGCTAGCTTGGAAAGCGGACGTTAAACGATGATGATGATGATATATGTATGTGCATATATATATATATAAATATAATTGTAGATATTTTATTTATTAAATGATAAAGAAGAGCATGTATTTTATTCAATCAACTCCTTTAAATACAGTTTTGCAGCAAGTAATTGACTATAACTGTGAACACTCATAAACCATAGATATGACATTAATATCTTCTAGTTACAAAATATAGACGAAAAGGGTACTGACCCATTGTTCAGAAGTTAGATGAGATAACCTATTGTGTATCTCAGCCAGTTGTTCCTCAGATGTAACCATTTCACCACGCATATTACCTCTGACAACAAGAGACCACATACTTCCATCTCTCTTGGACAGATACACTTCAAGTCTACAATATATAAATAAATAGAAACAAAATGAGTATATAAAAATGGTTTTACAGAAAGGAAATGCTTATGTTCTGATATGTCTAACCATGTGTTTTTATTTTACTCATAATAAATATGTTGAAAGAGAATAAAATTATCCATCGACTATTAATTTTTTTTGCATAAGCACAAGGCTTATTTTGCTTGTAGTTAATTGAGCTTACAATAATATCTTGGTAAAAGGTTTCAACACAATATAAGATGGAACTAAATGCTGAACACTACTTAATCTGACTTTCCACTATTTCTGTCAACTTGAAATCTATTTTAACACATATCAATGAGGGTCCTGATTTTTTTTTAATAAAAAGCCTTAATATGATCTAAATTAAAAGACAATATAATGAATGATTCAAACCAATTGTGTGACAGTTACACATGTATATGATCAAATGGTATCTTTTGAAACATGAATTTTAACATATCTATATTTTATTGTTGGTATGGACTGGTAAATTTTCTAGAAAGGCTATAAAGCACCATAAAAGTTTTTTTTCTTCATGAATATTATATTTGTTAGCTTGGGACTAGAAATGCAATATAACTGGATGAGTTTACTGTGGTTAATGCTTATATGTAGTAGATATGTAAACATGGCAAATTTAACTATTTCTCTACAGATTGAAAAACAACCTTGATCGATTTTCAAACCTTAGGTTCTCATCAGAGATGTTTACATCACTTGATCAATCACAGAAAAATAAGTAGCCAATCCAGTAGCTTCAGAGATATGGGGTTACTAATTTGCATAATATATGTGTTTAGCACTTTATTTAATATTGTCAGTGGGGATCTCAGTTCACATAGTATATAATTTTAACACCCACTTTTCTATACTTGCATGGCTCAGATAGAATTTAGTGGAGTACATTTTCTACTATCAGATACCCTTCCTGTTAACAAGCATCACATGTTTCTAAGCAAGGTAATAATATTTCCCCATTGCTGGACATGTTTACATGGAAGATTGGAAGCGAGTATCACTGCTTGTATGATGGTGATACATCTTTACAACTATAGTGTGATGTTAAGACAAAGAAACACATGCACATGTGCGCACACACACACTCTCGCTCACAACAGTCTTCTTTTAATTGCCATGTACCAATTCATTAAAAAAGGTTTTTGTCAGCTTGGGACTATAGTTGAAGACACTTGCCCAAGGTGCTGTGCAGTGAAAGTGACCCCAAAACCATGTGTTTGGGAAGCAGAAATCTTAACCACACACACATGCAAAATAATAACTTCCTACTTGTTATCATTTAAAGTCCATGTAGATTCTTGTGTGTTAATTAGATGGTCAAGTTGTCCTGATAACAACTGGTTACCAGTTTTAAAGCCTACATCAATGTAATCAGATTGAAGAGTGATGTAAATTGATTCTTTTGGTGTTCCTTCTGGCAGCAAAAAATGAACAGTAATAGACTCTGCATTCTGCATCCACGTGTATTCAGGGGCTGTAAGTAAAAATTGAAAGGTATTATATTCATGTGTATATATACAGGGTGCGTAAGGTATTTGAGGACATACCTTTTTTGGGTCATTGCTGCATTTTTTGCTAACTGTGTATAATCTTTGTTTCAGAAAATGATAATGACAGACCCTCAGCTTACTCAAGAAACGAAGAGGCATGCTCTTATTGTGGTTATAAAGGCTGAGCATTGTGATTTAGAAATACCTCAATTTTTAAAAGTTGCCAGATCTTTCATCTACAAAGTTTGTAAGGAGCTAGAGACTGAAGATAGAAACATATCACCAGTATCAAACCATAAAAAGCATTCTAAAATCTCTGAAACCATCAGAACACCTGAATTTATCCAGTAAGTTCAACAGACCATTGATTATAATCCCCAAAAGTCCATGAGGTCAATTGCAAAAGATCACTATGTATCAGAAGGAACAGTCAGAAATGTTGTCCACAAAGACACCAGATATAGGTCTTATATGATGGGGAAAGGTCAATTTGTCAGAAAAAAGCAAAAGGAAACCACTACATCAGCTCTAAAAGGCTATTAAACAAACTGAAAAATCCAGCAGAAGAAGATTTGATTTGGTTTTTCTCAAACAAGAAAAACTTCGACCAAAATCAAAAAGTTAACAGAAGAAATAACAGATGGTTATGTGTTGACCCTTCTGAAGTTCCATGTGTTATGCATACAAAATTTCCTCTCACTCTCATGGGTTTAGGGGTTGTCAGCAATGAAGGACGTGTGATGCCTCCTTACTTCTTTCCACAAAGCCTTAGAATTAACTCTGCTACCTTACACTGAGGTCCTGGATAGACAGTGTATGTAATGGAAGGTCATGTGTTTCAGTAAGACTCTGCACTATCACACATGGCTCTATTAATACAGGAAGGGATGGATGAGAATTTTCATGATCACATAACCCCTAACATTTGGCCTTCTAATTCCCCAGATCTCAATCCATTGGACTATTACATGTGGAGCATTGTCGAGAGAGAGGTCAATGAACATGCCTATAATACCAAAGATTTTTTGAAGGCTGCCATAGTCAAACTAATGTCCAAAATGAACCAGGACAACTTGATTTGAGCATGTAGATGACTTAGGTCTCATATAGAAGCAGTTGTTGAAGCTGAAGGTGGCTTTATTGAATAACATTATAAAAAAGGTTTATTTTTATTCTCATAACATTTTTTGATAAATAAAGTTATTATCTGTTATTATATAGCTGTTTTTTATAAACATAAATTTGTCCTCAAATATCCTGTGCACCCTTTGCGTGTGTGTATATATATATATATATATAAGTGTATAAATGAACTTATTCCATCACAATCGTTTATTTATTTATCTGTTGTACACATGTCTTTTTCTTATATAACAATCATTGTTTTTAATTCCCACTTTTCCATGCTTGCAAGGGTAAGACAGAATTCATTGATGCAGATTTTCTACAGTCTGATACCTTCCCTGTTGCCAATTCCTACTTGTATCCAAAGAAGGTAGTATTTCCCCATAATTGGACATGCTTTCATGAAAGATTTGGAAATGAAAGACATGGCTTGTGTGATAATGAGGTACAAACAGCCACACACACACACACACATACATAAGTACATATACTACACACACACATATAAATATATATTGCTAGGTTGGAAAAAGAGATGTAAAAATGAATACATCATTTAATAATATACCATATAAACATAGATGTACAAATACACACACACACACACACACACATCTTGGTACTGACCAGGCTATTGGACGTTGTTATACATCACTGGTCACAATGCACTTTGTGTTGTTTTAGCTTCTGAATGATGCCACACCACTGACTAGGCAAGCAGGCCAACATTCTCCCTGATTGGAAGACTAATCCATTGCAGGGTTACCCATTTACAGCTGAGGGGACTGGAGCAACATGAAATGAAGTGTTTTGCTCAAGAACACAATGTGCAGCTGGTCTGAGAATTGAAACCACGATCTCATGATTGTGAGTGGAACATCCCTAACAGCTAGTTTCCATCTACCAGATCCATTCACAAGATTTTGAGCAGCCCAGGGTTGCAATATAAGACACTTACCCAAGGTGCTGCACAGTTTGACTGAACCTGAACCTATATGGTTGGGGGAAAAAAAAAAAAAAAAAAAATATATATATATATATATATATATATACATATAAGCGAAAAAGCAAAATCGTGATGGCACCTGTGCCAAGCGTCACCTTCCTGGCACATGTAAAGACATTTGAGCAAGATCGTTGCCAGTGTCGCTGGACTGGCTCCTGTGCTGGTGGCACGTAAAAACACCCACTACACTCTCGCAGTGGTTGGTGTTAGGAAGGGCATCCAGCTGTAGAAACTCTGCCAAATCAGATTGGAACCTGGTATAGCCATCTGGTTCAGTCCTCAGTCAAATCGTCCAATCCATGCTAGCATGGAAAGCGGACGTTAAACGATGATGATGATATATATATATATATAGTAAATGAGAGACAGAAGATGGAAGATAGGAGAATTTTTATTAATCGCTACAATTGTTTTGACACATCTAGCATCGATCCCTCATGGGTGGGATACTTTACAACTGGTTCAGGAGCATCCGACATGCAGATGTGTCTCTCTCTCTTCCCCTCCTGCTTCCCTTTCTATTTAACATTTCTTTGTAGATTTTCATTAGTTGCATAGGAGTAAAGAGGTACCTTTAACATCATTCAAAATCACTTAATGGATGGTAATGAAATGCTAGTTACTTATTTATCAACTAAGTATCCTTTATGATAGTAAAATTATGTCCACATTCATACTTATTACGAGATACTTACGACAATCATCTTTTAATGGTTCTTTTTCTTCAGTTGTATTTATTGGTCGCTCAGAATCATAAATCATTTGAAATAGTCTATCTCCTGCTATATAAATGGCTTTACCACTCTTTTCAAAAAAACAGCAGTCAGCACTTCGGGAGCTACGTAATCTTCGAGTTTGCTTCACAGACCAAATCTGTTTATCATCTGAGGAAGAAGAAGAAATAAAAAAGTAAGTCTGAACTCCACTAGAGGCAGCCAAAGGCTAGGTGGTGGTCTTAGATTGGCAATAAAACTTACAATTCAAAAACACATACAGTCTATCAGATTTTAACAAAGTTATTGTTTATCCAATTTCACTAACAGAGAATACTTGATCAAAGTGTGATACTGTGGGATGAAACACAAAACTCTAAAACATGTGCCTGAAAAGTGAACTACTTAATAATACAGCGATACTTGTATTAATATAATGATGAAGCAAAAAAAAAAAAAAATCAAATGATTATAGGTGCAGGCACAGCTGTGTTGCATTGCAACAACGTGGCTTTGGGTTGAGTCCAACTGTGTGGGACTTTATGCAAGTGTACTCTACTATAGCTCCAGGCTGAGCAATGCCTTGTGAGTAAATTTGTTAAATGGAAACTGTGTGGAAGCCTGTCATATATATATATATATATATATATATATATATATATATATAAGTCTGTATAGAAAGAAGTTGTTCTTTCTTAGGGATATACTAGGAGAGATACCCAGCCTTGCTCGGGATTAAAATGGCATGGATTTTTGTTGTTTTACTTGTTTCAGTCATGTGACTGCGGCCATGCTGGAGCACCACCGTTGGTCGAAGAAATCAATCACAGGATTTACTCTTTGTAAGCCTAGTACCCATTGTGTCAGTGTCTTTTACCAAACCGCTAAGTTATGGGAATGTAAACAGCAACATCAGTTGTCAAGCAATGGTGGGGGTACAAACACAAGACACGCACACACATACACATACATATACGACAGTCTTCTTTCAATTTCCGAATATGAAATCCACTCACAAGGTTTTGGTAGTCCTTATTTTTATCTTTAATCAATCAAATTAGTTTACTTAGACTGGTGCTAGCCTCTCGCTGACTATCCCTAAAGGTATTTTCATGATTAACTATCTTTTTTATATAATTTTCCATAGAACCTATATAGTAGTAATCCTGTCCCTCAGATACAACCTTACACCCATATATAATTCCTTTTTCCCAACAAAAAAGAATTTAATGGTCACTGTTTTCTTTTAGCGCAATCACAAGCTTTATTTTTAGTAGCACTCTGTTTCCTCACTAATAATGTTGTGCTTGAATTCTACGCGTTCAAAGATATCCTCATTATATTTACTTTCTAAGTTTGGTATCTTTACCATTAACCTAAGGTTATTTATGTTAGTTTGTTTACTACTTTCGTTACTATTTTCTTTGCCTATCCTAATACCTTTATTGTTTTCTCTTTTATATTTCTTGTTGCTATTATTAGTATTTATATTATTAATATTTATATTATCAATTCTGTAATTAATATTATGCTTATTGCTTCTTCTTTCTATAGATTGTATGCTTAGATCCTAGTAGGGATTCCCTTAGAGTTATTTCCCTTTCTTCGTTTATTGTGCAACTCATATTATCATTGATTTTCTCGCCATTTTCGTCATCTAATAATTCATTTTTATTTTCTTTGCTCTTGGAAATCATTTAATCTTTTAGCATTTTGTGCAGCAATAATCTGTGTTATGTTTTTGATATGCATACACTGAAACTGAATTTCTGTGAGTTTATTATTTTATGGTATTTATTTTTCTCTGAAAAATGCTTAGAGACTGCTTTGCAGAATAATTTCACTATATTAGTTCTAATTTGCTTTGCAAAAGGTATTATATTATCTTTAGAATGATTTTTATGGAGGTTTATGTCATTTATGCATGGGGTGTAATGTTTTACAGAATTGTTAGGGATATTATCATTTAGCTTTTCAATTCCTTTTTATCCATTCCTTAATGTTTGCATATTTGTTATATGCGTTTGATTTATTTTCATTTTCCATCTGTTTCTTGATGTTTTACTTATGTTATTCTTATCAGATTTATATTCTATTCTATCCATATTCTTTTTATTTTTATATTTATTAATTTCTATATTAATATCATTATTGCATATAATATATATATATATATATATATATATATATATATATATATATATAGAGAGAGAGAGAGAGAGAGAGAGAAAGGGAGAGAGAGAGAGAGAGAGAGAGAGAGAGAGCGAAAGGGAGAGAGAGCGCGCATGTGTGTGTGTTTGTGCTTGTGTTTGTTCCCCTCCCAACTGCTTGACAATTAGTGTTGGTTTGTTTACATCCTGTAACTTAGTGGCTCAGCAAAAGAGCTTGATAGAATAAGTACCAAACTTGAAATTAAGTACTGGAGGTTAATTTTTATAACTAAACTCTTCAAGATGGTGCCCTAGCATAGCCACAGTCCAATGACTGAAACAAGTAAAAGATAAAAAGAAAAATGTAATTATTTACCTGAAGACAGAGTTAACCATTCAAGAACAGTCATAAAGGTAGCATTATACTTGTCCTTCAGTTCTTCATCAGCTTCATCAACATGTAGTATCAGACATTCAACAAAATGACTCTCATTCTCAGTATGGAATAAGGCATCACATAGTATAAATAGACCACGGTTTTCACCAAGAACATCAGATTTGGTGAAACGAAGCTATGGATTACAATTAGAATAAGACATATCCATTATCCCCCAAAGATAACTGTTATATACATAGAGGAAGAATTTACTTTCAATAAAATGTTCTGTCTATGAACATATATAATTATAGCATGAAATATAAAATACACTGTATTGTATTACATAAATATTATAGAGAATTATGTTGACATGGATATATAAAATTTTGTTAAAACAAAAAACGATTTGACACAATCCTGTGTTTATATATTATTAAAAAAAAATTAAAGTGTAGGTAGTTATTAAATGTATGAAGTATAACAAATTTAAATAGAATAGCAGTTTCATTACATGTGTACACCCACCCACATACAAACACACAATAATGAGTCAACTTCCATTACATATATATGATGGAATGTGTGTGTGTGTATATATATATATATATATATATATATATATGCGTATAAGAAGGGATGACCGCTAAGTGGACATCCGATATGCTAGAAAGAGGTCATCAATGACCCAACCACAAACAAAAATAATGTCTTCCAGAAAAAATTCAGCAAACATTGGTGTTTTTCTTTGTGGTTGGGTCGTTGATGACCTCTTTCTAGCATATCAGATGTCCACTTAGCGGTCATCCCTTCTTATATGCATGTAATACAATTTTTCTGAATTTTCAGATTTTTTATATGCTAGGCCACTGGTTTTAAATTGATGTTAATTAAATTAATATTCAATTTATCACCCTCAGTATATATATATATATATATATATATATATATATATATATATATATATATATATATATATATATATAGAGTTATTAATATTTCTAAGTCTCTCTAAAGGAGACTACGGCAGCGGTACTGGAAATTAATAGTTATCGCCAAGCCAACATGGCAGTCCCAAAATTAGGACGAAAGCTGCCGTGAATTAGCTCCAAGAAGCCATCGCCTCTAGCTAGCTATGTGACACATATATATACACACAAGCTTAAAAGCTATCCGATAGGGCAGCTTTTAAGCTACTGATCCTGAATGGGAAGATCTGCAAACAGATCTCTTGACTTGTTTTGGAGAATTTGTTGCAATTGCTTCCTCCAGAGTCATATTCCAATGATGATCATATTTGTCACAAAAAATCACGGAAAATAATCACTGGATTTCACAATTAATTTCAATTATTTCCAAAATTTATTTCCAAGGTATAAAAATTGTTATTGTACAAAAAAATTCATTTAAAAAAATCACGTAAATAAATGTCAAAAACAATCGCCATAATGAAAACTTGGGAATCCAAAATTTCAGGATTGCGGGTCCAGATCCGGCCCAGAATGCTTTTAATTTACTCACGGAGTTGGCCTTTAGATTATAAAAATTGTTATGATACTAAAAAATTCATCACAAAAAAAAAATCACTGAAAACAATCGCAGTAATGAAAACTTGGGAATCAAAAATTTCAGGATTGAAGGGCTAAATTTGGCCTGGAATGTTTTTAATTTACTCATGGAGTTGGCCTGATTTCCAAATGGTATATGTTGGGCTACGGCCTCTAGGAGTAAAGTTGAAAAGCGTGACACACTGACATTCACATTCATTATATTAGATATATATATGTATTTCCAGAATCTCAGTTTCAATGAGGTGAGTGAGTCTACTTGAGAACTGCATATTGCCAGTTATCCTGGTCCTTTGTCATCTCCTCCACAAAGTTCAAAGTCTTGAGCTGAATCTTCACCACTTTAATCTCATGCCTTCCTGGACCATCCACATTAAATGAATACCATTTCTTGAAGCAACTATCCTCACTCATATGCATCACATGTCCATACCAGCACAGTTTTCATCCTTGTACACTTCATTTGATTCCTCTTATGCAAAGTTTGGCTCTCAACACATTGGCATTTTGTTCATACCTGTCATCTTGCCTGCTAACAAAGAATAGATTTGCCCCCATAATCATGAAAATCAATCATTTTCTATAAAATTACCTCCCATTTCATTTCATTGTGAATAACAATTGCTGCTAGGTTTTCGTTTTCTTTCTCCAACTATCAGGCAAGTTTTAATTTATTGAGAATTCTTTGAATATGTGATTTAGTACATTATTACTCCTAATTAGGATTATTAATGATTGGAGATATATGCTTACGGACATAACATGATGTTACAAACTAAATATGAATCAATCCAGCAGTTAAGCTCTTCAGCTAACACATAAATTCCCATTCAGTAACATTTAAGAAAAATTTTAATGATCTTGATTTAAATATACTCACTTGCCATGATGAGGATCTATCTTGCACATTTTTTCGAAGTCCAGTTTCTAGTAAATATAGAGTACCAGCACCATCTGCTATTACAGCCCAATCTGGAGCAGGGAAGTTTATTGTAACATTGTGACGTCCAGGTATCAAATGGAGATTGTTTCGGTTTGGTATTTGGAAAGCTGGATTGACATTAATTAATTTTGGATGTCCACTTTCCTAAAAGAGAAATAATTAAACAGATATATCAGATATTGAAATTTAGCTCAATTAACTTATTCTATTAATAAAAATCATTGTAAATAACATTCCTAAAGTGAACTGTAGGCTAAGATAGGAAGGCAGGTTTAGTTTGCTTAAGGTTAGACAATGATGCCCAATTAAGAGATTGATCTTACCTACTTGTAAATCAGTTTGGAATAAGCTGAAGTAAAATGGTGAATTTATTTTGGTGTTTTTGCCAGTTAAAATTAACTTCCTTTTATTTCTACATATATGAATTAATGAGAATAAAAAGAAAATATATGAAACAAAAAAGATTTAATCAAGTATTTGAACATTGTTTCAAAGCAAGTGTGATCTACTTTTGATTTGAAACTTTCATAAACATTAGATGAGCTTTAAACACAAGTATGTCAGTAAAAATCTTAATGGATAGTCTGGATTCCCCCTTTTACAAGGTTATGATTGCATTTCTTTTCAGTATGCAAAGAGCTCCTAACTCTTTTCTTGTAACATAAAGGTGACAGAGTTGTTGTAAACATAAGCTATCTAAATTCTTTATATAAAATATATTGTGATATTTGTAACACAGATATCAACAAAGACAGTTACAGGTTCTCTAGACATCACAAAAAGGGATAAGTATATTTTAGGAAGAAGCTCTAGGACTAGAGGCAGATGTCAATGAACTATATAGTCATATTAAATAAATGAAACTGTTAAAAAAGATTGCATTTTCGAGAAAAATATGTAGAAGTACTTACAGTGGTTAGTTCTATGCAGCAAATATTCCATAGTTTATCAACAAAATAAAGAATGTAATGGCCAACATTCATAGCCCATTGATCAAAAATTAGGTGATTATGGCAGCCTAAAGCTTTCAAGTGTTGATATGAAAATTGCTTATCAGTGAGAGTGGCAACATCAATTTCTGTAAAAATAGGAAGATTTGAGAAAAGACTGAAGAACATCATTACATTTAGGAGAAATTGGTATTGCATAAGATACTCCTCAAATATTTACAATTCTAATACAAAACATTTTAACATTTGAAGCTATCTTTGATCGGCAGAGATGGATGTGGTTGAAATTGGCAGCTTTTTGTCTTTGTTGCTTGTCCTCTTCCATTGATCTTTGTAATGCTGTTGAAGGCATCTGTAGGATTTTTCACTACTGCTGAGTGCACTGGAAAGTACCTGGTAGGGAAGCTTGGTGCTACTTATGTAATATGCATGATAAGGCCATCTGAATTGAATTTTGATGATAGTGACTTTGATGCATAATAGATTGAAGCTTCTGCTAGTAAAAGTATTTGAATTTCTTGATGTTTGATCATATAAGGTTCATATATACTTTATATTGAAGCAATAACATGAATTTGGTTAGTTGTTTAAAGTCAAGTTTCTTTGAAAACTTTTCAACTTGTCCAGACTCTCCCCACAAAAATAGACCAATGTCACGTGAATCATTGAATAGCAGTAAGCCCATGACAATGCTTTGCCAGAACATATATGAGGAGGTGCAATTGTTGGTTACCAACTTCAAAAATGCATATGATCACCATAATATCTAGAAAACTGAAGAACTTGCACAACTTGTTCCAAGTAAGGAAATACTATGAAAGTTACCATTTTGTCTTGACACATTTCCCTTGTACTTTAAGGTCAGTGTTGCATCTCTCCAATCCAATGGAACAGAGAACCATTTTGCATGTTAACAATTAGTGCGGTCATAAGATCAGTTACTACATTCTCACCATGCTTAATAATATCAGTAACATGCAACGTGCATTCCTGGGTTTTTCCTTTTCTAAGTTGATCTGTTTAATGGTAATTTTGACTTCCTCTGGGTTAGGGTCATTACTCATTTTTTTCAAAACATATTGATGTGGCAGGTCTTCTATAACATTCTCATTTATTGTGGATGAACTGCGAACAAAATCTGCAAAATGTTCTGTCTACCACCTCAGAATCCCTTCATTAGCATTAATTGATAGGCACGGAACAAATATCTGTTTTAACAAGTTGTACATTTCTTTGGAATGCTTTTTGTTAAAGACCAATTAATATCTGTGGATATGTTAACTACCATTTGCTCTTCACTGTCCCCAATTTTCTATGCAGGACTGATTTATGGCACTTCAACCTCTGACTTTAAACACACACACACATACAGTCCTCCTCCTCCTCATTTTCTTTTCCATGTCTTGGGGCGGGCAGGTTGTCATGGTCAGAGCCAGTTCTTATTCCATGTTATTGCTCCCCTAGTCAGGTCAAGGATGTCTTTCGTCTTTCTCATACATTCTATTTGCACATGATTTCTAGAGTTAGGTGCCCTTCCTGTCACCAACCTCATTAGAGTGTATAAGGTGTATAGTTATGTTGTTCTAGCATTAATGAGGATAGACTCAAGTCTTGTAAGGGAAACTGATCAGACAATTTGTGTTGAAGTCTGTCGGGTGGATTAACTTTATGGGTATAACGAGATACCTCTTGAAATCACCTAAGAAGACACATCTACACCGAGGAATACATCAAAACCAGTTGTATAGTATCCCACCAACGAGGGTCGATATTAGATGGGCCAAAAGAATTGTAGTGACCAATAAAGATTCTAGTGCCTTCCATCTTCCGTCTCTCTCTTTAATCACACACACACGATCATAGGTCTGCTCGATTGAGGCTAAACAACTAGATATCAAGGGTCCTAGTTGTGTCATCAGAAAGTTGATAAAATTTATAAAATAAGAAAAATTCGTCTGCTGTTTAGCTCCAAGTCAGCCCTGACATGATTAAAGACGTTACAGCTATGACTATGCCGCATTTGTTTTTCTTCACAGGCAGTGTACATCTAGGATCACATCGTTCAATGTGTCCTTCTCCTTTTAAGAGAGATATAGCTGCCATTTCCCATACGTTGTGCGACTCCGCAAATGCTTCTTAGAGAGGTTTTCTCATAGGTTCGTCTGCCCTGTCGTGATAAATGACGAGTTCTGGTGTTTCGGACAAGATCACTCATTGAAGATGGCTGTGAATGGGACAACTTCGTCGTAGAATTTCTTTGGTAATACTCCCCACCCTAACACTTATCAAGTTATCTAAGATTAAAGCTATTGTTGTTAATATATATTAATTCGCACCTTTCTTCCCTTAATTTTAAAATACTTATATCAATGACCAAAACAATGAAACAAATTACGGGGATTCCATACATTGCCATATTTTTGCATTTCACTTCTTTACCACGCGTCATTAGTATACTACATTGTTAAATCGAAAGTGTTTGGATATGTAAACAGATGAAAAAATACTCCACTTGCAACGAAGTTGATTAACCATTCGAAGTTATTGCGATCCTTTTGGTGACAGCAACGGAGTAAATAATCATCTTCGAACGAATATATAAACGTTTAGATGAATGAATTGGAAGCAAAGAACATAAACAGAATTAAGGCGTATTTGTTTGTGGAATGGTTTTTACTTATCTTTGGAAGAAGTAACGATTTTTTTTTTTACCTGTTTCCAAGTTAATTTTATATGTTGGTAAAGGCTCCAGAGATAATTTGTAACCGTCAAAGTTTGGATTTAGCAAATCAGATTGCACTTTTAGCTCATCAGCATCCGTAGTAAGCGCCATTGCAATAATAAACTGGAGAAAGGAAATGATTCACGTAAAGTGTTACGGTGTTTACTTGAAATATTTCCTTTTCTACAATTTCAAGCGAAGTACATGATAGTTGTCTCCCTTGTAATTCATTCACTTAAACTAACCAAAGTGTATGAATTATCTGAAACGCCTCTCTCCTGTAAAAATTTAACTCTAATCTGCACCATCTAAAATGTATCGCCGGAAAATTTCATTTTCCTATTAATTGCACAGGGAAGGAGAACATATCTATTGTTAAGCTGTTTATATTTGGTAATCATCATCGTTTAACGTCCGCTTTCCATGCTAGCATGGATTTGACTGAGGACTGGCGAACCAGATGGCCGCACCAGGCTCCAGTCTGATTTGGCAGAGTTTCTACAGCTGGATGCCCTTCCTAACGCCAACCACTCTGAGAGTGTAGTGGGTGCTTTTACGTGTCACCAGCACGAAGGCCAGTCAGGCGGTACTGGCAACGGCCACGCTCAAATGGTGTTTTTTATGTGCCACCTGCACAGGAGCCAGTCCAGCGGCACCGGTAACGACCTCGCTCGAATGTTTTTTCACGAGCCATCGGCACAAGTGCCAGTAAGGCGACGCTGATAACGATCACGCTCAAATAACAATATTCAACAAATATAAGGCAGTGAGTTGGCAGAAACGTTAGCATGCCAGGTGAAATGCTTCGCGGTATTTCGTCTATCTTTACGTTCTGAGTTCAAATTTCTCTGAGGTCGACTTTGCCTTTCATCCTTCCAGGGTTCATAAATTAAGTATCAGTTGCGTACTGGGGTCGATCTAATTGACCAGCTCCCTCCCTAAAAATGTTGGGCCTTGTGCCTAGAGTAGAACAGATTATTCAACAAATATGAAAGGATGCTGGAATTAACATAATTTGGCTGCTGCAGAATTAAATTTATGAACATCAGAGAAATGTTTATACTTATATGTCTGTAGAAAGAAGCATTGCAAATAGGTGGGAACCTTTTTATTTGCATAAGAAGTATAGACAGAGATGTTAAAAAATGCTATAAGGCAGTGTGAGATGACTACATCATAGCAAATAAAAATTAGTTTTGTGATTGCAGTGCATGGCAGAAATCTTCAATAATAATAGAATTTCAAAAAGCAAAATATATTAAAATTGGAATTTATAAGACTTTTCTAGACAGTGTAGACTGTAATAATAGCTTTCTTTTATTAAGAATTATGTATTCCAAACTAATTAATAAACAGCTTTCTTTATTATATTATAGATGTAGACTTTAATAAGCAGCATTCTTTATTACATAAAGGATGTAGACTTTAATAAGTAGCTTTTTTTATTATATTATAGATGTAGACTTTAATAATTGCATTTGTCAAGTAAAAGTTAAATACTCTAAACAAATTAATAAGCAACTTTCTTCATTATAGTATAGATGTAGATGTTAATAATTGCTTTCTTTTAGTAAAAGTTGCATACTTCAAACTAGTAAATTAGCAGCTTTCTTTATTATAGTATAGCTGCATGCATACAAACAACAATTCTATGTGGTAGTGAGACATGGTCCCTGAATGCAGAGGACATGTGAAAACTAAAAAGGAATGAGGCTAGTATGCTCTACTGGATGAGTAATGTAAGTGCACATGTGCAACAGAGTGTTAGTCTATTGAGAGAGAAATTAGCCATTAGAGGAATTAGATGCAATGTGCAAGAGTGAAAACTGTGCTGGTTTGGTCATGTAATGTGGATGGATGCTGACAGCTCCATATAGAAGTACTCTTCATTCAAAGTAGATGGAACTTGTGGAAGAGGGAAACCCAGGAAGACATGAGATGAAGTACTGAAAGATGACCTCAGAACACTGAACCTTTCAAATGAGATGACAAACTACCGAGATACCTGGTGCCTTGCTGTACTCAAGGAGACCCATCCTCCACAGCAGAAGTGTTAAGGCTGCATGCCCTTGTTAGTGAAGTAGATTGTCCTGCAAGAGTCCTGCTGGTGCCACATGAAAATTACCTGTGCCTGTCCTATGTAAAAAGCACTTGTGCTGCTGCCATTTAAAAGCGCTTGTGCCAGTGCCACATTAAAAGCACTCAGCACACAGTGTAAAGTGGTTGGCATTAGGAAGTACATTCACCATTAAAACCAAACCAAATTAAACTGGAACCTGGTGCAGCTCTCTGGTCAAACCATGCTAGCATGGAAAGCAGATGTTCAAGGATGATGACAACAATGATGATGATGATGATGTTTCACTACAACACTTGAAAATTTTAAAGAGAAATTTTTAAAGATTTATTAAATGAAAACTGTTTCAAATGGGACATAAATTTCAATAACATAATTATCTGTTTATAAATATAAGAGTAAAATATGAATAAAAGAGAAATACCGTAAATTCTGGGCTATAAGCCGCTACTTTTTTCCCACACTTTGAACATTGCGGCCAATACTATGGTGCGGCTAATGCATGTTTTTTTTGTCATACCATGAAAAACATTTTGCCTCGCAACAGTAGACCAATCAAATTGATGAGTAGGTAACAGAAGTCCAATGAAATTGTGCTATAAATTAAGAGCACTTTCACAATTCAATTACCAGTATTGTAAAGCTGTCATTTGTATTCACCCTCATCAACATGGAAAACACTCAAAGAAAAGCATATGATGCAGCTTTTAAGTTGAAGGCGATCAATCTGGCGGTTGAAGAAGGAAATCGAGCTGCTGCACATAAACTTGGCATAAATGAATCGATGGTGAGACGGTGGAGATGCCAGCAGGAAGAACTGAGTCAGTGCAAAAGGACAACGAAAGCTTTCAGAGGTAACCATAGCAGATGGCTTGAACTTGAAAACTTTCTTGAAGTCTGGGTTAACACACGGAGAGCAAGCAGCTGCAGTGTTTCCACCGTGCAGATCAGACTGAAGGCTAAAACAATTGCCACCGAAATGAAAATTGAAGATTTTA